>NC_056728.1:1774803092-1774880592 GCF_019279795.1 Protopterus annectens
CTGACTTGTTTATAAGCTACTGTGCCAAGGATGCTGGATTTGAATCTTTCCACCTTTATTTACCTAGTGTGTGACCTTGTGCATGCCACTTAAACAGACATTGTGTTTTGTGGCAATTGGGAATTTGGGCTAGGCTCCTTAATGGTCTCATGGCCTGCATGTGTGATAACTAACTATGAACCTGTGGTTATTTCTTGTCAATCATTCCTATTGTATAGCCGATCTACTTCAGGTAATATGGTATTATCATCAGCACACACAATTTGTAATGCAACAAAGGTAATTTATTCTTCAAAGGCAGCAGGCACTGCATTTGTAGATGAAGTACTGAAAAGCAGAGGTATTTCACAACATCAGCATCTGAATTAGTAATAGGTCTCTTTAATGTGGAATTATTCTGATGGCTTTTACTTCTGCAGATACTTAATTCATTAATAGGCCTGGATTGTGTAGTATAGTATGCTGCAGTTTAGCAATATGTTTTCAGTACTTTATTTATTGTGCATATTGACTTGGCATATGTTAACAAGTGGTTAACATTTCTTATGCCATCATCATAAATACTTTTCTATTTAAGCTGTGCTAGACATGGCTGGATCACGTGGAGTGATGCCAGAGATCTTCATGCAATTTCATGTGGTTTATCCAGAGCTACCAATAAGGTTCATTTAATTTGTTTCCTCATTACAATAAAGAGTGTACACAGTCAACAAGGTGGCTATAAGTGCTGGTGGGAGTGAGGGGCTATCTGTGGATGAAAGTATCTTATGCTGTTATCATCATTTTAAATGATCTTCAACCTGGCTTTCTAGGACTAATGTGCATATGTGTGTAAGAATTAAGATGGAATACTTTACTATGACTACTGTGTGTGTGAAACACATTTGAAATATGTTACATTAATCACTGTTATTGTTATTGTGACACAGATATCTGAAAAAGATACAGTCAACAATGTAACTATAATTGCTGGGTTTGAGGGATGTCTGCTGATATTAATGTCATTGCTGAGTTGATAAAGTCAAAAAGTCATTAGTCTGTTTTGCAGGACTAATGTATAATAGGTAAAGCAAATTGCAATACTTTACTTTGGCCATTTTGTCACAATCAGACAATGTAATGTGTACATAGTCAATAAAGTGGCTATAACTGATGAGTACTCATACTGGCAGAGTATAAATGTAGCAGTTTGAGTGGACTTTTATGGTTGAATTGTTCTGAAATGGGTATTTTTGTCACTGTTAATACATTTAGTTTCACTATGTACTGAAAAAAGATTATCAAAATTACAAATATGATGCACACTCTAACAAATATTGCTATATTAAACATGAAATACAATTTAAAACATTTAGAACATTTAGAAAGATGAATCCAAAAGAACACATCCATTTATGCATGGTCCTAAAAATGTGTGCAGGTGAGAGGGGTATGGTTTGAAAACAGCCTGGGGCACAACTGCTGATGAGAAAGCACATTTGAAACCATACTAAATATGAGCCCAACCGCCAAGTAATCGGAAAAGAGATATAGAATATGTCCAGGGGAGGGTCATAGAAGAATCCCCCCAAAAATTTAGTAGTTCCATAGTATTGATTTCCAAACCTAATGGATCCATAAGGTTAGGCAATGATTTCAGAAATTAGAATAGCAATATTAGAATTTGATTCATATTCTATACCTTGAGTGTATGAAGTGGTTGAAGGTCTGGACAAGGCTAGGTTTCTATCGTCTTTGTACTTAATCAAAGGCAAATGGCAAATTTCACTAGCTTTAGAGGCTAAAGAAAAAAAAACATAAATCTTTATAGTGGTTGGATGCTTCCATTATAAAGGCCTGCTTTTTTGTCTCTGTGGATCACCTGCAACAATCCAGAGGCTGATGGGCAAAACTCTTTGACCCTTTGCTAGGTATGTAACAGCCTACCTGGATGATGTGGTGATAATTTCTGAGGACTTGAAAATCCATCTCCCTGAATTTCAAGCCATCTTGGATTCCTTGTTGCATTGTTACCTTACTACTAACCCATCTAAGTGCAAATGAGGCATGGTAGAGGCTCATGCTTTAGGTCATTTAATCATCTTTGGGATAATAAATCCCTAGGTTGAAAAGGAAGAAGCAATAAAAAACTGGGCCATGCCAGCTACTTAGAATCAAATCAAGGCTTTCTTGGGCCTGTTAAGATTGGACCATGCCAACTAGTTAGAATCAAATCAAGGCTTTCTTGGGCCTGTTAAGTTATTATTACAAATGTATTGCAAATTATACTGGCATTGCATACCCCTTGATTAACTTGGCTAAGGGTAAGGCTACTTGGGTCTATATCACTTCAGCGAACCATCACTTTAATGAACGGCATTTCATCAGAAATGCCGTTTATCAAATTCCTCTCATGTGGGCGGCTGAGGTGTGTTCGATGTAACTCACTGAAAATGAAATTTGATTAACTGATTTTTCATTGAACTGATAGGGACCTGGCTCCTTTGGTAATTAAGTGAACAGATGAAGAAGAAGAACAAGCTTTGAGACAACTAAAAGTCCTGATGTGTTCAGATAGCATGTGACTTCTCCATCCTGATGTGTTCTGATAGCCTGTGAATTCTCCAAACAGCTTCTAGTACACTCTGACATCTCAGAAGTTGGCATTTGTCCTACATTGCCTCAGATGGTAGAAGGAGTGGAACATCACATGTGTTACACCAGTTACATTGAAAAATTCTATTGCGTGACACAAACAAAATGCCTGGTGATAAAATGGGCCCTTGCAGCCCCCAAATACCACTTGCTAGTTAGGGGGTTTATCTTATTTAAAGACACTGTCCTTCTTCACTGGCATTGCATATAAAATGGCAGTAACTCAAAACCATCTCATTGAGCATTGACTATCCAGCCCTATAACTTTCATATAAACATCATCAGCTGCTTTCATGCTAATGATCTGACTTAGGTTTAGGTTTAGTATGGTGTTTTTTCCCTGGGAAGTTGTGAGTGTG
Organism: Protopterus annectens; assembly: GCF_019279795.1. NCBI lineage: Eukaryota > Metazoa > Chordata > Ceratodontiformes > Protopteridae > Protopterus > Protopterus annectens. Next base: position 1,774,806,086 of record NC_056728.1, read on the forward strand.
AGGAAAGCTGTACCTGAAACTTGAAGGAGGAATAAGTGTGTTGTTCTTTGCTGAGATGTTGTTGGAGCTCCTAGCCTAATGAGCAGAAATGGAGTCCTGAAATGAGAAAGACTAAACTGTTAAGAGTGATGATCATTTATAAGTCAACTCTCAGCGAAAAACATTCTATGTTTTGGAACTGCCCTAGTTGAACTGACTGTGAAAATTTTGTTTTCATCGTTGTAAATAGCCCTTCTTCTATAATTCAGGTTATTAATGTACAAAACTGCAACCAATTACATACTATTCAGTGAAAAGGCAGAGGAAGGTGAGCCTGTAGGATTCTATGATCCTTACTGGTACTAACAATGGTACTTGAGCAAGCAATACTTCTAACTATAACTTAAATGCTAAGGTATTCTTGACCACTATTAGTAAAGTAAAAAATAACAATAAATAAACATTCACGGACATCCTGTATGTTTAAATCATCCATTTTATATCTTTACAAGTGCTTTCATCATAAAAAGATTTCATCAAATAATAAAAGTCTTAGCATGCAGTGGTTTAAATCTTTGTGAAAAGGGGGGGGGGGGAGAATGGACCAGGCTATCTGGCATGAATTGTTGATGGGATGGGAAATCTGACTGGTTAGAAAAATGTAAAACAAAAAACACAAAAAAACTGGTAAAAAACCACAACACCAGGCTAGACAAGCAGTAAAATCCAAATATTTTAATAACGGTTAGCGCTTTTGTCTGGTGACCATCACCAGACTTCATCAGACACAGATAAAATCAAACAATACATTTTTATACCCAGCAGCCCTCACTTAACCCAGTTAGTTAACAATTTCCATTTCGGTTGTTCACATTAATTCATTTGAATTCCCGTACATAAAATTCCAAGTCCAATTAGAAATAAACATATAAAATTGTAAAATTCATGAATTAAACCCATACATCACTGCAAGTACACACTTTATCTTTCATATACTTTAAGTTTGAGTGCACTTGCAATTGAAACTGTGTCATTCAAACCTGGAGGACAAGAAGCATTTAAATGCAATTGCCACCAAGTTTCCCTTGTCTCTAAATATACTTTCCAAGGACGGCCTCTGTTATCATGTTTCACTGGTTGCAAGACCACAAATTTAAAAGAATGTTGTGGATATATTTTAATATGCCTGTACAATGCATTTTTTCTCATTACCCTGTCTAATTTTATACCCATGCTCATATATTCTCTGCCCCAATTTACGCTGCGTTTTACCCACATAAAATGCTGGGCACTCTGAACATACTGCTACATAAACAACTGCACATGAATGGCAATTGTATTTTCCTCTTATATAAATATTTTTGTCTCTTATCTGAACATTTGTTGTAGATATCACATGACTACACTGGGAACACATCCTACATGGTTCCATCTTACCTTGTATGTTACTGTTATTACTTACTTCCAAAATTTATTTCATATTATTCCCTCTCCGGTATACAATCGTAGGTTGTTCCCCTAGACCCACCCTCATATCTTGTTCCTGAAGAATAAAGTTCCAATTTTTTCTAAATGTCCTGCACTATCCCCATATTGCTTGAAAAAGTCATCACAAAGGGGCAGAAACATTTTTTATCCAATCTATCTGCATCATTATTAGGCAATAACTCGTAATTCACAGATAGAGTATTATTATTCAGATTACTCAACTCACTATCCTGGGCTTCACCCTCCCCAAGTGGTTTCTGCTACTGTTCCCCAAAATTGGCTTATAAACCCCAGTTCCTCATTTAAAAATCACTTCTTCCTTGATGTTATTTATTAAAGGGACAGGGTAACCCCGTTCCAAAAACATACCCACCATTTTCTCACATTCCTGTAGGAAAAAATTCAAAACCATGCGGGCAGCCCTGACCAAATGCCCCTTGACTGCCCCTCTCTTAACATGCATGGGATGATTACTTGAAAAATGCAATATACTATTTGAGTATGTAGGTTTCCTAAAAATAATAGACTTAATCCCCCCGTCCTATTTTGTCGCAACCAGAACATCCAGGTATGAAATTTCTTCAGACTTACACTCATATGTAAACTTCAAAAAGTCTGTACTTGAATTTATATAATCCAAAAACATAGAGATCAGATCTACAGGACCCTGCCAAGCAACAAACAAATTGTCCAAGTATCGGAGCTATAAAGGAATATGTCCAGCAAATAGCGAAGAAAACAAGAATGTCTTCTCCCACCAGGCCATCACAATATTTGCAAATAGTGGGCCAAAGGGGGACCCCATGGCCACCCCCTCTAATTACTTAAAAAAATGGCCATCGAAATAGATATAATTATTTTTCAAAATGATTTCCATAAGTTGGGTGTACACGTTGATTTTATCCTGCTCCAATCCCATTTCATTGTGCAAAAAATCAGAAAACCATTCAAGTCCTATTTCAAGAGGAAACAACTATACAGATCTTTTACATCAATCGTTAAAATGTTCCACCTTGTTAGAAAAATGTGCTTCAGACTGAAGAAGAAGAAACTCTGTTATTAGTATATGGAGGCCAACTGGTGTGGTTGCTGTACTCCTGTGGTCCCCTTTTCAGGAACTATTTTATGTACAAACAGAAAAACACATTGAATAATAAGTTTAATATATGTGTAGATACTGGAGTTAAAAAATGTCCTTAACAATGCCTGCTTATTTATTAGGCAAAAAAGAGATTATTTTTATTTTTTTTTTTTTACTTTGTTTTTGGTCCTCTGTTGTCATTGTTGCTGAGAGAGTGCAGGAAGAAAATGTCCAAATTTGTTGCACCTCCACTATCCAGAGATCAAATATAATTTAGGGAAGAAATAGAAGTTGTTTGGAAGTCCTAGCTATGATTCAGATTACCGGAGAGGAAAACACATGGTTACAAAAATCAAGAGAAAGCAAACTATTAACATAATGAACACATTTATACACTCTAAAGAATTTGGGGGAATTTTGTTGCTTTTTATTTGTCTGTGGTCTAGGTGGAAGAATTAAGATGTCTGTAGAGTACATTTGTCTCTTTTGAAGACCACAGACCTTCTAGGAAGAAACAATCGTGGTGTTTGCAGAGCATATTCATCTCTGCTGAAGACCGTCTGCATGATTATTTCTTTGCCTGGGCTGCTTTTATGGGGCTATTTTACTGCGGTCATTGTCTTCTTGGGAACAGCAAATAAGAATCACCTCAAGTGTGTGTGGCCAACTTTTATGGGGCTACTTATAAAGTTACTTTCTGTCTGAAGTTATGCACTATGACCATGGGATATTTAGATTCAGTGTTTTTAAATCTTTTATGTTGTATGACCTGTGGTGGGTTATAATTTGCCCCGTGCCACAAAGGTCTGTTTAAGGGCATGAAAGTGACCAGCCAAAAGGCCACCTACTGAGATCCAAACTAATGTCTGAAACCACGGTACTAAGGCCACTCACCAAAATGGAAATAAAGATTTTGGAAAAATGACTCACATTTATCCCTCAGTGCAGGGATGAGCTGATCAATACCATATTAAACTTGAAACTTTTTGTAAGAAAATTAAACCTAAAAGTCTTCTTCCATGAAAAAGAGAAAAAAACACATGATGACAGCAACAGCTGGATTAACCAAATTACAGTCAGTCCATAAATGGAAAACTTCCACTGGCTTTTGCCCCCCCTCCCCCGTAAACCTGACACTAGGAGCATATGAAGCTAAATGCAAAACACATTTTAGGAACTTACTGAAGAAAAAAGGTAAGGAAAAATACTACATTGTTTCTAGAGATGAATTTCTAGCTGTTAAGGACCTGAACTGTCAGATCCAGGAGTGTGATGATGGCTAACAAGGGAAGAGATATTTTAGTGACTGATGCTACAGCGTACAGTAACAAAATACTGTAAATGCATATTGAACAACCCCCAGTAATACAGTAAGGTCGACCTCTGCACAATTCAAACAGCTTATGATGACATATTAGGATTACTGGAGATGCTGCATGATATGGAATTAACAGGCATTAAATTGCATGAGTTCTTAATGGCCACATCAAAGGATGCCAGCATTGTTTGGTATTCCTAAGCCACACAAAAAAGTCAAGTACCCTCACTATAGACCAGTCATTGCAAGTGGTGAAGCCATCATTGAGCCCATGGCAATTTTTCTTTAATTCACAATCAAACTACTAGCAGCTAACACAAAGTCATTTATAGTGGACACCCTGGACTTCATGTAAAAAATTAAACACTTCAGTGTCCAACAAGACTATCTTCAAGTTGCGATTTTTGTGGATTTGCTATATATGATTTTACCCTACCACTGCTGTATCAAAGCAATAGAGGAAGCACTCCTGAGAAATACATGGGTTCTGCCTGGAGAAATTCAAAAAAATACAAACTTTTCTACAGACTCTTTTTAGCAAGCAACTATTCCATTTTCAACAACAAATGCTACTGACAGACAACAGGAATTGTAATGAGGGCAGCCATGGCCCCCAGACTGGCAAATGTAGCACTTGATAAATGGGAAAAAGCAAAGTTTCAACAGAACAGTTCATGTTATCTATGCTTTATTGACTATATATTTATCTTCTAGACAGGAAATGAAAACAAACTTTAGGAATTTTACAAATACATGAACAAATCCATGGACTTCATCAAATTCACCATGACCCACACCAAGGATAAAGTGAATTTCCTGGACTTGACCTTAAATAAAAGGCAGCATGATGATCCACTCACCAATATCCTTCATAGGAAGCAAACGAGTCAGTATGTTCCTACACATAAACAGCATGCACCTCCAGATCACCAAACAAAATGTAAGTAAATCCTAGGGAATGCACAAGGCAAGGGTTTCCAAAGCACTGAAAAATTTTATTCACAACCTTAACAACCTGGAAAGATACTTTTTAGCTTAAAGGTATGAAGGAAAATTGAGAAAGACAGTAACAAAAAAAAAAAAAAAAAAAAAACGAGCCACCAAGGCAGTTTAATTAAACTGTTTGGTAACGCTCTACTGCCTTGGTGGCTCATTTTTTATTTTTATTGTTTTTCTCAGTTTTTAGCTTTTTGGCTGTTTTGTGATTTTGTATGAAGGAAAATTATTACAGTCAATACTGAAAGTAATTGCAGAAGCACCAAAGCCCAATAAACTTCTTCTCTGAGTGGAATAAAGTACCTCTCTGTTTATATCAAATGTTCCTTTATTGCTGACCAACAAGTGAAAATGCACAAAAAGTTAATCACTCCGTAGTAGAAGAATCCAAAGAGACAACCAAAAAAAATAAATCAAGCGCTTTCACCCGTTACTATGACGGGCTTTCTCAAGATGCACTACTAAAAGCTCTGTGTGCTTATATACAATATTTGTAAAACAATTAATCAATTAAAATAATTATGGCAATCAAAATAGATCAATTACAAGAAAACAAATTCTTTGTTATTTAAAGCAATATCACATTCATAATGTTTGGCTCCATTACGTTTTAATCAGAACATGTTTAAAACGCTTTCTTCATGTTAATTTTATTTCACTAATAATTATGCTTTCTACTCTTTTTAGTTGTGAATAATTTGTGTTATGTGCGTAACTGTATGTAAGCCAAATTCAACCCTTACAGTTATTGTGAATGTTTATCTACGCTTATAAATGCGTACACCAAAAGTATTTTTATGTAAACAGGTTTCGCTAATATATTGTTTACAGCTGCTGTATTTTTGCCAAAAAAACACTTCGTGACTGTACTTGGAATCAAGGAAGCTTTCGTCCTTTCTCCACCAGTTTCCCCGTGTCACCTGTGAATACACCGAGCACTCTGCAAAGAACTGAATACTAACATTTTCACGGTTGCTGTGCGTTTTAACCTGCCAACGCGGTTGCGGTATTATCTAGGTGTTTGTTCTTACAAAATAGAGCCATAAAGGAAATGCAAAATGTTCGTGTAATGTTAATATACTGAACTAATAATTATTATTATTCCTTAAGTTTTAATCATTGAATTTTAATAAAAATAAGTTAAAATTTTAAATTAAGAACTTGCAACTGAATTATTTATTATTTTCTAACCAGGAGGTATGTTATCCAGCTCCGTTAAATATAATGTTGTTTCAGGACTACTGTATTGTTCTCACAGTAAACAACGTTTGTACTAAAAACATAATAAATGCTATTAACCTTAAATCTAACTAGTCAGTTAAAAAATGAATAAAATAAATATGTAAATAAATATTATATTATGTGAAATTAATAATTAATAAATATTAAATGTGTGTTAAATATTAAATTAGCATATAAAAAATCACTTCAGTGTTATAAATATTATTATAGATATTAATGGGTATTGTTTGTTCATAAAAATACTATCAATTAATTATAATTTAATTAAAAATTCATTGGGAATGGATCAAGAATTTAACATGAAATGAAATACAATCAAATATAAAATGGATTAAGAGAGTATAAATATAATTATTTAATCATATGGGACAATGATTCTTACCTTGTAATGCATCTCACCTATTAATAAACAGTTTTAGCCCCCTTAACAAAAATATGCACTATTGCATTAAAATTAGGTGAAACCTTATCTGTGAAGTCACTGAGTCTAATAAATACAAAGTGTATATTCTTTAAATAATTCTACCTATTATTTTAACTTCTTTTGAACAAATAAATTGTTCTTAATTATTTTCGGTTGGAAATTAATGGATGTTTGTTTAAAATCTTATGGGTTTGTTATTATAATTTTGCCCTTCTTAATTTAAGGAGGCTAGAAATACTGATAGCTTCATTAAGTCCTGGAGGTTTTGATGCATTTAGTCTTAATTGCCAATTTAATTCTTTGAATTCTAAGGAGGTTTCCCAATCACCCCCTCTGGGGTTAAGGGGTACCTGTTCAATTACTAAAAATTTTAATGTCATTTTGGGGCAATTGGTAAGATGTTTAACAAAAGCATTCGTTTCTTTCTTTTTCCGAATGTCATAAATATGTTCGTAAATTCTTTTACGTAATGCTCTTTCAGATTTGCCCACATAAAAACTCTCACATTCCTGACAAATTCCTAAATAGATAATGCCTTTTGAACCACAGTTGCAATAACTTGTTGGTTTCAAGGTGAATTTCCTTGATTTAATGTAATAGGCATTAGTTTCAACAATAAAAGAACATTGTTTGCAACTATTACATTTATATGTACCAATCTTGCCACCTTTATTAACAAGTTGCAATGGTGGTTGTTTTTCAAACATATTTTTCAAATTAAAATTTCTTGCATTTGCAAACATCGGTCTATCTGGCACCCATTTTTTTGTATCGTCATTTGTAGTCAAAATGGGCCAGTATTTGTTAACCATTTTCTTTAATTGATCAGTATCATTGTTAAAAGTACAACTAAAAATTGTTTGAGAAATGGGGGAATTCATTTTAGCATCAAGAATAGGGTTTGCTAAATCAAATGGTTCTATATCTGTGCCCAGCAATGGGCTATATATGCCTATTCTTCCTTTTATAACTTCTTGGTACATTTTCTCTATTAGTGTCAAAGGGTAACCTCTCTCTGAAAAAAGTTTTGTAAGCATTTGGGCTTCATCAAAAAATTTTTTGTCAGTGTTACACATTCTTGAAGCCCTAATAAATTGGCCTTTGACAATACCCTTCTTCTGTGAAAAAGGGTGGGCACTACTGAAATGGAGATATGTGTTAGAGAAGGTTGGTTTTCTGTAAATAGAAGACTCAAACAATTGTGAGTCCATGTTCTTCTCTAATAATACATCTAAATAATTCATCTGAGTTTCACTAACATTAGATGTAAATTTCAGAAAACTTGTAGTCTCATTTATGTATAGCAAAAAAGTTTCCAAACTTGCTTTACTACCTTCCCATAAAATACATATATCGTCCAGGTACCTCCTGTAGTGTAAAATGTTGTTTTTCCATTGCGTTGTAAACACAAATTCATTTTCCCAATGACAGAGAACTAAATTTGCATATGCTGAGGCACATGGTGAACCCATGGCAACACCTTTATTTTGTTTGAAGAATTCCCCATTAAAATAAATAAAATTATTGTTTAAAATAATACCCATAAAATCTGATAATAAATTTATGGTGTTATTGCTGAAACTTGAGTATTTGATTAAAATTTCATTGAACCATTGTATACCAATATCATGTGGTATGCTAGGAAAAAGGTCTGTTACATCAATTGTCACTAAGAAGTCAACTTTTGTATAATAACTCTCCTTAATGCTTTTTAGGAATTCCCAAGAATCTTTGCAAATATGTTGTATTGTTGTTATAGTCTTTTTAAGTGTTGCATCAACAAATTTACCTAGAGGTTCCGTGATACTGCCTGAACCTGCAACAATAGGTCTAAACTTTAATGGTTCTAACCCCTTATGTACCTTGGGTATCCCAAAAATTACTGGTGTAAGTGGTTTGTTAACTATTAAATAGTTGTAGAGTTTTTCATTAATGACTCCCTGTAGTAACATGTCATACAAAATATGTTTGATCCTAGCATATGCAATGTTCAACTCATTTAATGAAAGGGTGCTGTACTGTTCTGTGTCCTGAAGCATATTGTGAATAACTTCCTCATATTCAGTTTTATACATTAAAACAACACCCCCTCCTTTATCCGGTTTCATTACCCTTATCTGCTCATCCCTTAATTGTTTAATGAGTGTAAAGCAGTTTTGGGGTAAATTTTGTTTAAAGACACTTTGTCTGGGTAAACTCCTTATTTCAGTTTCCATCAGGTCTTCAAAGATTTTCACAACAGGATGAAGGGGTGGGTTAAAAGTACTTGACCTACTGACTAAATCTCTTGGGAAATTCTTCCCTTTAAAGAAAATATCCAAGTTTAACTGTCTTGTGAATAGTTTGAATTCTAAAATAGTCTTGGTTGTGTCAATACCTTTAGATGGAAGTCAATACTGAACCCTTTCAGAGAATAGAAAATCCAAGGAAATCCTTCAACTATTAGCAGACTGTATCAGGGCAACCAAAACTTATACAAAGACCCCCCAACCCCCCACCCCCCAAAAAAGCATCATGACCATCACATTCAGCCTAGTCTACATAGCCATCCACAACATCATGAAAGAAAATTTGGATATCATTGACAGTAACACATTGCCAGAATCTTAGAACCAGATCAGAATTTTAGTTTCAAAAAGAGCAGAAGCATCAGAGACGTTTTAGAATCCAACAAAAACTGCAATGATCCATCTGAATAATTGCCCATCAGATGCAGAAGCCAGAAATGCTTATTCTGTGAAAATATGAGTGATACGCATCACTTCAAATGTCTTAAAATGAAGAAAATATACTACAGCAAATTTAAAGCTGATTGTAATATAGATATGGCAGTATATAAGGCACAATTCTTGAAATGTATTGCATTCTATGTTGGCAAGAATGTCAACAAATTGAAAATTTAAATTTCCCAGCACTTTTCAGACATTAGATATAAAGTCAGCAAAAATGCCTTAGCTAAACATAACATGGAGCTGGCCAGTTATTCCAAATACAGATTCCATCTGTTAGAATTATATGAAAATCCTTCAATGGCAACTAGAGTGCCCACCTGGAAAAGAAAGAATTTGAATGGTAGATAAGGTAAAATGTATATAATAAAACTGGCCTAAATTATGGATACTCCTTCAAGATCATACTTCAATTCAAAAAACTCATCCACAGGACATTTTACTAAAATATATTCAGCCAGCGTACAAATACAGCACCTAGCAGTCACCTGATTGGCCCACCCCCCCGTGCATCCTGCCCTAACAGAATTTTCAACTGGTTGATGACCTGATTACACCTATTCTCCATGTGTGTTTACTACTGAAAAAACAAGCAGCATATTCCTTTTTTAATGCTGGACCTAGAAGACAGCACCCACAAGGGAGACCAACACCAGACCGACAGTCATGTATTCATAAAAATTCAGTGATTTGCCAGAAAACCACACATTTTATGAGGAACAGACAAAAAATATGATGCAGAAATCTGGACAGTTGAGAGGTATGACACAGTGATAGATCACAGACCAAAGACTTCTTAATGGAAAAATACTGTTTGTCTCCCAGAATTCAGAAACTAACTGGGTTACAACTACCAAACAGAAGTGCAAGAACCCACACTGAACAACTGAGGTAATAATCCAAGGCACAAAAAGTTAACAAACAGAGCAAGGACACAGCAGATAATGCACAAATATTAAAGCAACACTTGTAATTTACAAGATAAAGTGCAATTCAGCAATGTGGTATAAATATTCAAATGGATGGAAGCTCTGACTGTATATAGGAAGAGAAAACCAACAAACAAACAAACAAACAAACAAACAAACAAACAAACAAACAAACAAACAAACAAACAAAGCTTGTCTTCTAGGCAATATCAAACAAAATAGCTTTGCCAGTTGTTAACTAGCTGGTGCAACTGGTTTAACATTCTGCTGAACTTTGAATTCCTGTTCTTTCTGGCATATATATTATTATGCTAGATATTAATATTAAATTCCAAAATGCTTGCAACATACTTGTTTCCATTCCACTTCCACATACATTTTTACATGCCCATTGTTTCTGATATTTTTCCAGACTTATGGAAAACATTAATTATCCTTCCTCTCTGTAAATATCTAAAGCTCTGTGGGTCATGATAAAACAATACCCCCCCCCCCAAGTGTACTAATTAAAAGTGAAGTGTTCAACCAAATCAAAAGCTATGTCTATTTTTCTGGCCTTCTAGGTGATGCATAACCTGAATTTCAAAAGATATACAGGATCAGTAGGGATCTTCTATGCTTTAACCACACTACATGCAGGAGAATGGATAGGGAAGCACTCAGTAGTATGTGTTTGTGTTTTTTGTGGATGTTACAAACGTCTCTGACTGATTCTCCTACCCCCTCCATCTTAATGAACTATACATCTTGCATTTGGACAATGGCTTTCTTAATAAATGTATAGTTAGAATGGTGATTAGCACAGTAACATCTCATTAGGAAATCTGACCAAGATGTTATTTGAGAATCAGTACTTTCAGTCTTATTCTTCAAGCCCCCTTGCAGGTTCATAGGTATATACTAATGACCTCCACTGCTTTTATAAGCCTAGCTGTGCAACCCAACCCAATTGTGGCCCTTATGTGTCATGGGTGTGTATTAGGTAGAGGTGTGTTAGTCAGGAAGTTTCTAGAGGTTATGTGGGGGGTATGTTAGTTTGGGAATTACAATCTGCCTCTGTCTAACAGAGACATGGGGGCCAAACCTGGGGTGAATTTCTAATTTCCTATCCATTTGTCAGGATTACACTTAAACAGGGTTAAGCATGAACTCAGCTGCATATGGATGGGGAGCCTGTTCCAGAGCATGGGGATCCTCTGAGACACATATTTGTCTGGACAACAGGACATATTTATGTCACAAGCAAAATTGAAATCCTTGTATCTAGTTCTGATACTGTTCATTTTTCAGATTTGCAAAAGGTCCATCAGAAATGGATCTGAGGATGCCTTGTATGCCAGACATAGTAAGGCGATCCATATAGGACAGTGTGTTTATACCCTGGATTCACCTGATAAACACCTTAGCCAGGTCCATCTAGGTGGTATGCACTGTTTTCCACTCACCTCACTTGATGAACTTTTCAAAGAAATTCACCGGGTTTTATAGATATAACCTTCCCTTGACAAAGCCATGCTGATTTAGGTCTGGTGTCTGAAGGTTGCTGTGTCTTTGTTGATCATTTCCATGATAATTTGTTCCATGGCTTTGCATATTAGACTAGTCAAACTAATAGGTATGTAGTTTCTTGGGTTGGATGATGGTCCACCCTTGTGAAATGGAGTACGATAACCATTGTTGTCTTCCATTCTGATGGTACAAAGTACAAAGCCTGTTTTAAGGCTGTTGTTGAAAAGTGACTAAAGTGGTCCTGATAGGTCATGTTTCAAGCTATTTAAGAGGTATCCTGGGATATTATCAGGGCCTATTGAGGCTGCATTTTTGGCCTTAGTGAGCGCCATCAGGACATGCAGTCTGTTAATAGTTGGTGGAGTTATACTAGTAGGTATTTCATGGGGGGAGGTGGGAGGGAGTGATGGGTGAAGGGTGAGCTGAATTTATCATCCAGCAAAGTCGCTATGTTGCTCTGCTCAGTCAAGGTGGCACCACTGATTGCCAGTTTGGCACACTAATGTGTGCTGCCTTTGAGATTTCGGACATAGCTGTAGAAGGAGACAGCTTTGTGGTCCAAATTCACCAGTGAAGACTTAGCACTGGGGGGGTGCAGCACTCTCCCATATTGGTGAGTACAGAGTTTAGTATTTTCAACCTCTGGTGGGAGTGCACACTATTTGGTCAAGGGTACTTTTGTTAATAAAGTCCAGGAATAGTTGTGCCTGCTAGTATGAAGCAGTATACATTTTCCAGTCTGCAGAGGGATAGTTAAATTCTCCCATGAGTTAAGTAATTGGTTTAATGTGAGTGTCTCTAGTAAGTTTAGGTACGAGCCATGGGAATCTAGGGACATAGAAGGTAACCTATAGCTTGCTATGCTATGGTAGCGATTTACATGTGGATAAATTCCATGTCATCATCTTGTTTATCCAACCTAGAGCTATGCTTGTTGCTAATGTAGATTGAGACTTCTCCACCTTTTGTCCCTGTCTGTGTAGCTGATGGCCTAAATGTGTGGAAGGCATTGAAACCTTGCATTATTGGAGTACTTTCTGTGGATTTAAACCATGTCACGGTAATGGCATAGATGTCTATATTCTCCAGAGTTAGGAGAGCTTGTAGTGTATGGGGTTTCTCATTTAGGGTCCTAACATTGAGCAGTAACACCTTTAGGTCTCTTTGGGTTTTATTTGCTATGTCAATAGGTTTGTCAATTTGGCATTGCATAAAAAAGGATCTCAGTGGGTGGATAAAGTTTCAGCCAATATTCAGAAGCCTAGGGGTGACAGGTGAAGACTATCCTTTGCAAAGCAATGTGGTGTATTAACCATGTCCTCCCATGCTGACAGATATTGAATCCCCATGAAAGACACCAGAAAGTAAGCCAATATTGAATTCAATCATCTTTTGTTCATAACTGCGGCATCATTATTGGGGAAGATGGAACGCTGCTCAGTGCAAGACAAATACCTAAATGAGACACATACATATTCACAGAGATCAGCAATGTTTCTCTTCATATAGTCCAGGGAAGTATGTTGAAGGTCATTAACACCCACAAGAACTATGATAGAATCAAACTCATACCTTTAGTGTAGTGACTTGAGTGCATGTGTGACTTGGCAGATCCTGGATCCAGATAAACAACTAACCGCTATCTTCTTGTTCACTCTAGTGACTGGGGCATCTGTTTGTTATACAATGAATTCCCTTATGACAAAAGTCCTGGTTAATGTGTTTACTTGCTTTATGGGCTTTGCTTTTGAGGGTTCACTTGGTGTAGGTGTATGTGTGGTAATTGGTGATGCTTTTAGTGAGTGCTTTAGAGATTGCTGAGGACAGACATTGCCATTTATTGACTTAGGATGTCTTTGAGGTTTGGTAAGATTGCTTTTTAGTGCCTCAGCATAAGTCAGTCTTTGTACGGTGGACATTATGCGTGGTCAGTGTAGTGTGTGTGTGTGTTCTTGCCAACCCTGTTTGTTTGTGAGATATTTGACTCCAGTGAAATTGTGTATGTGCATCTCTCGCATACTGTGTTTTGTTTCTTTAAGGATTAAATAGTTGTCTGTGAACATGAGAAAATTGCTACATTGTCTCAGGATGCCCATATCTACCAAGCTGGCTATGGAGTCATTGAAAGTTGCATATTCATGTTGCCTGGACCTGTATTTGGGTGGGCTACTGTAAGTTGTGGACTTAGTTATACAGAGATCTTCTTGGGTGGCCTCTGGGGTTTGGTACTAAACTAGGTTAGGTTGTGCTAAGATTTGTTAGTATTGCTGTCTAATGTACAAACTAGCTGCTCTAAGCTCAGGGCCAGTTTTAGCATTTGGGGGCCCCCAGCAAGTGCTATGATGGGGCCCTGGACTTTTCCCAGAATAAGAATCATTCTGTCCCTGCCACCCCTCCAAAGCAGCATTTTAGCTCATGCTTCAAAGCTTTAGTAGTATGCATTTAATAAACTGTTGTTTCATTGCAATAATCCTGTGTACCAAACCAAGTTGGCCAGTCCTACAGACAGACATATACAGTGACTGCCATTTAGTTGCTATGATGTTATTATAACAATGCAATGTACGGGCTGGCCTAAAGTGAAATGGTGGCTTAGGTGAAAGGCTCCATATTGCCTGTTGCTGCTTACTGCTTCCCCTCCTTCTCACACCACCCAGACTGTATTTTTCTTCCTTTTCTTATATTTTGTCTTCAGCTTTTTTACTCCACATCCTTTCAACACAACTAAATTGGTTAAGATGGCACTGTAATAACAGTGGAGGAAACAAATGAATTAGGCTGGATGTATGGGCATTGCTAGAAATTTCATTGTAACTTCTGAATTTACTTTTTTACCATATCCTTTCAACCCACCCTAACCTACCAAAACTGCACAGTTATAACTGTAGAAAGTAAGTGAATTAAGCTGGGGTCTGGGGGAATGCCAGGCCCCCAGAAACCATGGAATTATTGATGCTCTGATGTGCATTTTAAAGCATTTCTCCAATCCTTTTTCCAGTGATGGCGTGAACAAAAATCATGGTTAAGGAAAGCAATTCAGTCTTTTTTTTTGTTTGTTTTCTTTTATAGAAGAAATAAGTTGTGCCCAAGGCTTTTTGTTCATAATTGACACAATAGTAGCTCACAATAAACTGTAGAAAGATAAATGTGAGAATATTTAAATCACACCTTTAAATAATGCCTATCTCTCTACTCCTATAAAAAAAAAAATTATAGTCACTTTCTGGTTTTGCTCAGGGCCGCATTTATACAAATACACTTGCCATCAAAAGGCAGCTATCTTCTGTGTACTCTCTGATATTAGTTTGTGAAAAAAACTTAAAGAAATAATAGACCACAGTGACATATTTCAAACTGTTACTGTCAATTTTATAAAGACAGCATACTTCCTTACTTCTAGCCTCAAAGGATGGCCACCTGTATGTACACCCAATGTTTGATTGTGAGGAGCATAAAAATATTGATCACAATAATGCATACCTACTTGACATTATACTGTTCTTACACAGGCTATAGTGACATTCCGTGAACAGTACTGAAAGTTAAATAAATAATGACCACAGTCTGTACAGCAAACTTCTATACACACTTTTGAGTAAGGCCAGGTTTAGAATTGGTGAGGTTGAGGGCAGAGGCCACCACTAAGTCTACAATAAAATCCATATATATAGTCTGAGTTACTGGGGCACTAATGGTCTGAATGTTCTGTGATGCATGTTATGTCTTAGTTTTAAACGATAATGACTTGACTGTATTTTCACTTCTACCAAGGGGAGTTATGTGCCTGACAATATTGTGTGCACACAGATACAAACTGGGGATAAGTTTACCCCGCACCACACACACACACAAACACGCACACTCTGCGTGCTCACCTTCAGGTAAATTGGAGGAATGACATTGACGTACTGGGGTAAACCAGAGCACACAGACAGACCCATACAGAGACAGAGAGGGCATGCAGACTTCACATAGACAAGACTACAGCAGAGAAATCAATCA
Organism: Protopterus annectens; assembly: GCF_019279795.1. Lineage (NCBI taxonomy): Eukaryota > Metazoa > Chordata > Ceratodontiformes > Protopteridae > Protopterus > Protopterus annectens. The sequence goes on from NC_056728.1 coordinate 1,774,821,783, forward strand.
TTGCAAAGCATTGGGAAATGGCAACACTACTCACTGTGCTACTGTGTCTATGAGCAGTTGCTTTCCCAAACATCCTGTCTGTGACAAACCACCAGAGACAGTGTGCTACAATATTCAGGAGTAGGCACACACATCTATAATGGCAACGTGGATGTCTGTGATGGCCAACATTTTACTCTTAAATATATTCAATACCCCACCCCCACCACACACACACACACACACACACACACACACACACACACACACACACACACACACACACACACACACACACACAAGCCATAAGACAGAATACTGGTTTATACTGAGTTTAGCAATTACACTACATTGTATGACAGTACTGCTGCCACACCCTATCATTTACTGTTGTTTATCAGTCATCAAATAACAGTAGTGAAAATTCACTTTTATTCACAATGAACTCTGCCCTCATTTATTACAGTCACTTTACTGTTTACTTGTCAGATATATGATTGTGGCTAAAAAATAATAATGGCTCAGCATCAAGTTATTATGTTCTTGAATCCCTTGCTAACTTCAGTAACACCCACACCTCTGGTACAAACAATGAAAGGTATATGTATATATATATATATATATATATATATATATATATATATATATATATATATACACACACACACACACACACACACACACACACACACACACACACACACACACACACACACACACACACACATAAAAAATAAAAAAAGAGGAGCCAATTCTGATATTTTAAATGGTTTACAAGAAGCAAATGACGACTTGTGAGGTAAAGAAAGCTGCTACCCTGTCCATACCTCTCTGCTATCCAGATTTTTGCAGAATGTCTAGATTTTTTCCTTATATTTTTGGCCTATTCCTCATAATACTTGTGGTTTTCTGACAAATCATTGAGCACAGAAGTCACTAAATAATGACAGATATTTGAGTTTCTGACTTCATATCCTTCAGAAAATGCATACTAATGCAAAACATGTTATTCTAACAACTCTTTTCAAGTTTACAAGAGGAATATTTAAAATCTATCCCTTTTTTGTGCCTTTGTCCCACCATTATTTTAATCTTTGGCCAGATTTCTTATACTAAGGCATTGACAGGCATGACCCTGCTCCTGACTTCTGAGCTATGACAGAAGTAATCCTGTTAACAAAATAGAAATGGAAGTTTCAAAATATTGCAATTAACGAGGTCATTTTTTTGCATTAAAGTGGATCCGATCAGTTGCGGCTTCAGAATGATATACACTTCATTCCCTCCAGTTTGGTGAGAAAGAGGAAGAAAATCTAGGATCAGGAAATAAAGATGGTGTAGCCAATCAAGTCCTTTTTTGTATGAAGCAGACCTGAAAGATTGCAAGTTCAGAGTTATGCCTGATCCATTCCTTTGCTTATTGAGGAGGAGAGGTTGATATCTCCAGCCCTAGTAGCAAGTGTAACAGAAGACCTGAAGTTCAGCATGACATCCAATCTATTCTCTTGCTTACCGATGGAAAGAGGTTGATACTTGACACTGCTAGCCCTAGTACCAACTCACCCACACACGACCATCCATACAGCTGGACAACTCTCATGCTTTCCTTAGGGCCTCCCATAGCAGCAAATCATGTGGGGACCCCCTCAGCCACAGATTTTGGGGGTGCCTAATTGCCTAATGCTGGCTATGTCTAAGCTTGTCTCTGTGTAATGGCTTTGTTTTAGCCACATTACATTACAGGTATCAGTTCCAAGAGTAGTTTTATAGATAAAATTTACTTTTTGGTAATTTGTGTCTGAAAAGGGCACAGCTAACCTCTTGATGTAAAAACACCAATAGAGATTGCTTGTGAATGTAATGCTACAACAAAACAACTTAAACAAACTACCGTGAGAAGGCAATTTCAAGTATTAGGGACCTTTAGAATGATTTAAGGGCAAAATCAACAAATAAAGCTGCAGCATTCTAAACACTTAACTAAAGTGCTAGACAATAATATAAATCTCTTATTTGCCAAGGATGGAGCAGGGTTAACTCATGACCCCCTCAGAGTGTGGTAAGGATGCCAGGCTGAATGGAGCTCATGGGAATTGAGCAGGAGACAATTAGTAGTAGGAGAGGTTTATTCAAGTGCAATACTAATTTGCTGGGCAGGCATGCAGTATTATGGACACAGAAATGTAGATGGTTCAACCAGAGACTTGGGACATTACTATGAACCAACACCCCCACCCCCTCAGCTCTTCAAGTAAAGAAAAAAATAGCACTTCACTGTGATTAAGTAACTTCACTAACCCTGGTCCTACATCCTTTATTAACAACACTTATCCCTTACCCTCTTCCTCCTATCTCAACACCCTAAAGATTTTTTACAATTAATGCACAAAGGCTAAACAACAATTTCAAGCTTGGTTAAGCCATAACCAACCAAATATCTTAGCCATCTCTGAAACCTGGCTCAAGCCCTTTATCTCCAACTCTGAGATTCTGCCCCCAGGATTTCATTGTCTCAGAAATGACCGACTAAATAAATAAGGTGGCGGCACTGCCCTAGTCTACTCCAACCTTCTTACCTTAATTCCCCTCCAAATTCCAATTCCTCAATTCCAGAACACTGAACTAACTGCTGGAATTCTAAAACTAAATAAACATAAAAATATCTGTATCATTGCCCTATATATCTCCCCTGGTAGCAATATCTCTACACTCGAAAGTATTCTCCTGTGGGCCTCTACTGAAATTAACTATGAAACTTATATCCTTGGTGATGTGAATATTAACTGGAATAAAATCAATTGCCCCTCTCCCTCTCTATCCATTAATCTCTATAACTTCACTCAAATAATCCTCTTCATCACTCAACCTAACAAAATAAACCCTCCCGGATCCACTATAAATTGGATCCTAGTCTCAGATCTAAATAAAATAACTAATTCTGGCACAATTCCTGATACCTTTAGCGACCACTTCTCAGCCTTTATGCATTGTTCAACTAGTTCTTCCCCACACCAGCATCAATACATTCAAACTCGTAACCTCAGTAGCTTCAATCCAACTACTTTCTCAAATACTTTCAAACAAATGAACTGGCAAATTCTAAATATCTTTCCTCTTGACAAGGCTATAGAATACTTCAGCTCTGTCTTCCTTGATACTTTCAAGTCACTAGCCCCACTAAGAAACAAAATGATAAAAACTAAAACTGCTCCTTAGCTATCCAAAGAGACAAAACAGATTATACACCACAAAGGCAAACTATGGAAGCTTTACCAAAATAATAAACTGGCCAATACCTTGCTCCAATATAAACAGCTTCGTAACTGTGCAAAACGACTAATCACCAAAGAAAAAAAAATCCTACTCTATCAAACTTCAGTTCAATAACAATAAACCCCCCCAAAATTCTGGAACTCAATAAACTCACTCCTCAATCCAGCCTCCAAGAATAATCCCTGTCCTGACCCAAGTAAATCTGACCTCAAACTAGGCTCTGAATTTAACTCTTTTTTCATATAAACTATTAGTACTCTCACCAAGACATTTCCGAATAATAACCCAACTGCTCTACACTCTCCCCCTTCTAACTCACCTCATCTGTTTGAACTCAAACCCATCTCCACTAACTTTATAAAAAAACTTTTGTCTAAACTTAAACCTTGCTCTAACACTCCTGACAATATTCCCTCTTCCTTCCTAAAATGTGCTGCTGATGGCATTGCTCTCCCAATCAGCATCATTATTAACCAATCCATAAAGGAATCATATGTCCCCAAACTCTGGCACTCAGCTTATATTCTTCCTCTTCATAAAGGAGGCAAAAATACCAGCATCTCAAACTTTCGCCCCATTGCTTTGCTCTCACCAGTCTCCAAAATCCTAGAAAAATGCATCCACCTCCAACTTATGCCTTTCCTGACCCAAAACAATCTTTTCACTCCTACCCAGCATGGCTTCCATCCAGGCCATAGCACAATAACTGCTCTACTCTTTTTCCTAGAAACTGTCAATCAAGCCCGAGATTCAGGACACTTAGTTTCTACTGCTTTACTCGATCTGTCTATAGCCTGTGATACTGTTTCCCACAAGCCAAGCACCTTCTCTGTCATCTCTCAAACCTTAATCTCTCACATAATGCTTTATCCTGGTTCTCCAGCTATCTATCAGACAGATCACAGGCAGTCAAATGGAAGAACTCCATCTCTTCCTTCCTACCTACCCCAACTGGTGGTACCACAGGGATCCATCCTTGGGCCAATGCTTTTTAACATCTTCATTAATAACTTTCACTCTGCTATTCCTGATGCTAAAAATCATTCAATACACAGACGATTCAACCTTAGTCTGCTCTGCCAAAAACCTCTCTGAATTGCTGACTAAAACCCAAACTGCCTTCTCAACAACTGAAAACTGGATGCACCAAAACTACCTCTCTCTCAATGCAAATAAATCAAAGATTCTACCATTCCCTCCCACAAAGACCCTCTCCTATGATAAAAACAACTTCAAAGTCTATAGTCAAACCAACTCACCTATAGAAGTGGTCCCCTCAGCCAAACTACTTGGCATTACAGTAGATGAACACCTCAAGTTTGATATTCATATTCAACAAAATATTAAAAAAACCCACAAAAAGCTAGGTGCGCTGTATAGGAATAATCACTTTCTCTCCAACTCTACCAGGCATAGCTCTGGCCTCGACTTATCTTCTTCCTTCTTTGTTATACGGAGCCCTTCTCCTAACCAACCTGTCCTCCTCTATCACCTCTAAACTAGAAAACTGCTACAACAAAATTTCTATAAATTTGCCTCAATCTAAAAATACCACCCATCACTGCCTAACCCTACAATCCCTGAATTGGCTTGAACTCCCAAACTACCTAGACTATCTCCAACTCACTACTGCATATAGACTCATATTTCACACAACAAAATGTCCCACTCTAACTAACATCCTTCCCCTTATACACCCAACAGAGCTCTCAGATCTAAAAATCAGAACTTAATTACTATCCATAAACCTAAATGTCCTGCTGGCCAACTTCTCCTATCTTTCTCACTAGGCAAAAAATGAAATTCCCTTCCCTCCACACTAAGAACCATACCAAACTCAGAAAACTTCAAAACCCAACTATTCAAACACCTGTCCACTAAATGGAAATGTACCTGCCTTCACCAAACCTAATCAAAGGGGATTCTCTCTGGTTCCCAAGCTCTACAACTCTCATAGTTATCTTCTTATGAGCCTATCTAAGCTCTCAACAATTTCTATAGCTTCTCTCTAAACTCTCAACAACTCCTACAGCTACCCTCACACAGCCCAACCTTGTAAATATTGTAAATAGCATTCTACTGTTGATGTGTTTATGTAATGTGTATTTACATTTTCTTAAAAGGTTTGTATGTAAATTGTTTCCACACCTAACACATATCTGTTTTCCTCAAATGAAACTGTATGATCCCTACCTTCAAGCTTAATGAACTATGCATGATATTGAATGCATTTATGAGTAACTATTCTACATAATATTTTGCATCTAAATTGTATAATGCATCTTGGAGCGTTTCTCCCTGTGCCTCCACTAAAAATGGGTCAATTCGGCCCAGTGGACTTCCCCGGTAATCAAACTGCAAATAAGTAAATAAATAAATAAATAGCCCTAATGCTGTATTCTCAGTGTTTGGCTTGTTACACATAGATCTATGCCCCTCCCCACATCTCTCCTACTGAACAGCCAAAAAAAGAAATGGCGTTCTTTCCACTGGCACACCAACCAGATGGCAGATGCACAAGTCCCCCCCCCTTCCTGTCCCAGCCATTCAGGACCCACTTCTGTGCCCTTCCCCATTCCTCCTTTAAGATATTTAAAATAAATAAATAAAATTATTTCTTCTTTTAAACTGTAGCAAACTGTTTGCTACAAATATAGCAAACAGTTGCTACAGGTTATAAATAGCACACTGCTAAGAGTGGACCCAGTGGTGAGATGTCTAAATACACAGATAGTCAGTAACTTGAACTTTGACCACCATGTGTCCATGGTGGTGAGGAAGTCCTTCTGTATGGCACAGCTTATAAGTGAGAGCATGGCATCGAGATCCAAGGAAGCTATAGTTCCACTATACTCGGTCCTCATCATACCAGCAATTGAGTACAATGCACCTTTCAGCATTTACCTAACCAGACACAATTGGAGAAGCCTCAGAGGTTCCTTACAAAAAAAAATACAGGGTGTAAACATGTCCTATGCAGACCACTTAAAAGCCCTATCCCTTTACTTTGTGTCCAACCGACTATTAAGGGCTGATCAATGTCTAACCTACAAGGTATTCTTAAGTCTGGTCCTGATGGAGCTGTTACATATTCACAAAACAAATAGCATGAGAATTACCTGATTCAAGAATCTAAATCTGGCCTGTGATGTGAGCAAAACATAATCGAGGTACAAATATGTGTTTCACAGATTACCCCTTCTCTGGAACAGGCTGCCTATTTGTGTGAAGCAGACCCTTTCTTGACCCTCTTTAAATGCAGTTGTGATCAATGGATGGGGAATTGTAAATTCACTCTTGGGGTGGTGTGTATGTCCCTTATGGACAGTGGCAGTCCATAAAATACTCAAAGGCATAGACACAAACCTAAGCCATCCTATTGCCCTTAGTTATCAAACATCTGTGTAAATATGGACAATAATAGGTTTGTAAGGGCTCTTGAGCATTAGCCTAGTCATCTCCTATGAAGTTATGAACCTATGCCCAGTCTGCATGGAATGCTACAGCGCTCATGTTTTAGTAAAAAAAAAAGTTTCTTCTTTTTAAACTGTAGCAAACTGCTTGCTACAAATTTAGCAAACAGTTGCTACAGTTTTTACCCTGCTTGCATAGAACACTATAGTGCTCAGGTTTTAGTTTAAAAAAACAAACAAAAAAAATGTTTTAACTTTAAACTGTAGCAAACTGCATACTACAAGATAGCAAGTGATTGCTACAATTTAGATCACAAATGGAGAGCTACAGAGCTCAGGTTTGGCTGCAAATGCAATACCAGCTTTTAAAAGCCAGTATTGCATTAAAGAGAGATTAGGATCAGCTGATCATATCCTGGAACACTTTGCAACCAGGGCAGTTGTCACTCTTGCCCTGCCCTATCTGTGCTACTGTACAGATATGTGGAAAACAATGGGTGGGAAACTTTTTAAATAGTTACACAATAGTCAATAGCAATAAAAGAGGGGAGGGAGGGACTTTGGAAGTCAGAGTATCATAAGGGGCAGAAGCCAGTGACACAACCTTTTAAAACTACACCAAAATAATGGTGGGAGGGTTTAGATAAAAATCAAACTCGAGTCCTATGGTTAGAATTTCAGGAACCTTTAGCTTAATGACACTGTGGGGGTGGGGCAGACAGACTCAAAAAACAGGGTAAAAACAGTAGCAAGGTAAACATAAAGGCAATGGAATGCAACTTCAAGCAGATATCTACAGTTATAAAAAGTACTGAAGCACAAGTCCTGGAAGAGAATTCACAGTACTGCCACTACAACAATCCCATCACAGAATAAGGTATCAGACTACTTGAATGCAACTTTAAGCAGGTATATACAGCTATAAACAGTATTGAAACACAAATCCTAGGGCAGAATTCATAATACTGCCATGACTGCAATCCCACCACAGACTAATGCACCAGACTACTGGAGTGAAAATTTAAGCAGGTATATATAGCTATAAAAAGTACTGAAGCACAAATACTGGAGATGAATTCACAATACTGCCACTACCACAATCCCACCACAGAATAAGGTAATAATAATAATAATAATAATAATAATAATAATAAGCAGACATTTGCCAGTAACACTGTAATAAATGACAAAATGTGGCTCAGAACTGGCAATACATCTTAGTCCTGCCAGCTGTAAATGAAACTATAAGACTGAGCCCCCAGACTGAGTTTGAAATACCAAAAGCTACATTTTATATGCAATTCTACTTATGGAAATAAACGTGCAATATAATGTATAAAAAATGCTAAAATCTTGCAGTAATACACACTCTTCCTACAGCTGCAAATAAAGCTACAAGATTAAGGTCCCAGAACAAACTAAAAAATCCAAACAGATAACTTTTTGGCTAAAACTGAACAAAAAGCAGAGAAGTACAAAAAAGTATCACCACATAGGTCACTATAAGTGCAACTTAAAATATTAAAGCAGAATTGAAAGAAAAGTTTTTTTTTAATTCTCTTTTGATATAAAGCTCATATGTCACACTGTGGGGCTTTCTATACCTCTCAGATTTTTGAAAAAAGACTCTGGGGGATTTGGCTTTGTGCCAAATATAGTAGATTTGCTAAAGAGGAATCCAATTAAATTAAGCTATATTTGAGGTCAAGTCTTATGGTTTGAATTTCAGAAACATTTAGCTTAATGTCTCAGTGTGTGCTGGGGTAGTCTCAAAGTAAAGAGGTAAAATGGTAGCATCATAAACAGAAAGCATTGGAATGCAAATTTAAGCAGATATGTACAGCTATAAAAAGTACTAGAGCAAAATTTGCAGTATTGCCATTACTGCAATTGTATCACAGACTAAGGCAGCAAACGTCTGGAATGCAAATTTAAGCAAGTATGTACTGCTATAAAAATACTGAAGCACAAATTCTGGATCAGAATTCATAGTACTGGTACTACTGCAATCCCAACACAGACTAAGGCAGCAGGCTATGCAGAACTTTACCAGTAATTTTGTAATAAATGAATAAATGAGGCTCAAATCTGGCAGTATAACTCAGTCCTGCCACAAATGTAAATGAAGCTTTAAGACTGAGGCCCCAGACTGGGTTTAACATACTACATTTTACATGTAATTCTACTTATGGAAATAGAAGTACAATATATTGTATAAACAATGCTAAACTCTTACAGTAATACACAATCTTCCCACAACTACAAATGAAGCTACAAGACTAAGGTCACAGAACAAATTAAAAAAATGCAAATAGATAACTGTTTTGGTTAAAGCATGGACAAAAAGCAGAGAGGTACAAAAACGTTTCACCACACTACTCACTATAAGTGAAACTCTAAATATATTTAGGCAGAATTTAAATACATGCTTTCTTTCTTCCACTTTGATGAAAAGCTTGTATCTCACAATTTAGGACTTTCCATACCTCTCAGAGTCTTGAACAAAAGACCATGGGTGAATGTAGCTCAGTGCTAAATATAGCAATAAAGAGGGATTCAGTCAAATAAAGCCAATACTGGAGCTCAAGTCCTACAGTTAGAATTTCAGAAACATTTACCCTTACTCTGCTACAGCCATGATTCTGGTTTGATTGGGAGCTGATGATGTCACCAACTTCAGCTGTAAGAAACTCACCTCTCATCTATTAGTCACACTGACCAGTTTAATTATAGACAGCTCACATTAGTTTTACAGAAGTAAGTTAAGTCAATTTTAATTCTACTGAACTGGCATAGTAAAGACTCTAAATGTGATAATTTTAGACCATATGTTGGAATTCAGATGGCTAGCCCCTGGCTTGATCCCAACCCTTGCATTTCAGCTCAGTCTGATTCAAGAAAAAATTGAATTAATTTCCTTTTATACAGAGATTTTGTAGAATTTTCTACCTTCCCTTTAGACAAGCTAGACAACTGTAGGAAGAGGGGTCCTTATACCCATTCTTAAACATGCCTGGTCCATTGGAACAGACAGCTCTCTCACTACTACCCTAAGTGTGTAGTTATTGCTGAACAAAGCATTCTGTTTCCCTCAGTACTTCACACAAACTCAAGCACGGCTGTGTTATGCTTTGCAAAGCTAACTTTGTTCTTGTCTCTGACTTTATATGTAAGTTATATAGTGTTAATCACTAACTATGAGTAGACAAGTCACATATTGCTCATTCTCAGTACATTTTTTGCCTCCACTGTCATTTAGAACTTGCTAAACATCCCTCTGCATACCTCACAGCTGTCCAGAATTTCACAGAAAGTCCAGATTTTCACTAAATAATGACAGATATTCGAGTTTCAGATTTCTTATCCTTCAGAAAATGCATGCTAATGCAAAACTGTTATTCTGGCAATTTTCTGGTAACTTTCTACATTTATAGGAGCAATATTTAAAACCTGTTCTGGAATTTGGACTTTTGTCTCCCATTAGTTTTGGCTTTGGCAAGACTTCTTGTGCCAAGGACAACCACAAAGCATTCTTTAGCTATGCCCACAACCTCAAAAGCAATACACAATTTTGTGGAGTCACCTATACTGAGCCAGAAGATATAGCAAGCCTCCTGGCTAAGAAAACCACCTCCAACTTTACTCCTCTGTCCCCCTTAACCTTTCTTCAGAAAATGTCATCAAATATAACTCCCCCCTTCTATCACTAGGGAACAGGTCCTAATACCCTCTCTAAGACCACGAACACTGCACCAATGGGCCCAGAAAATATCACAGGATGCCTTCTAAATAGCATTAAGCATGACTATTTAACTGTAGCCTCCAAACAGGCTTTGTGCCTCATGAATGGAAAAAAGCAACAGTCATCCTTCTGCACAAAGGTGGGCCATATACAGACCCTGAAAACTACAGACCCATAAGTCTTGCTAGTCTTATATGTAAAGCCATAGAAAGAATTAGCATGGAGAAGATCAGTAGAGATATAGTAAACCTCCAGACATTGGACCCAACCCAGTTTGGTTTTGTCAAGGGCAGATCATGCCTACTCAACCTGGTGGACTTATTTGAGAAGGTCAGCAAAGCAATGGACGAGGGCAGAATCATTCACACTGCCTACCTTGACCTGGCCAAGCTATTTGACACAATACCCCGCTCAGGCATTGTTGACAAACTCAAGAGGTTTGGTGCAAACCCATATGTCACCCAGTGGATAACCACCTGGCTAAAAGACAGGACCCAGGAAGTTAGAATTGGGGAGTCCACTACTACAAAGAGGCCAGTCACAAGTGGAATCCCTCAGGTATCAGTCCTTGGACAGTTTCTGTTTGGCATTTACTTCTCAGAAGTCAAGGACAATATCAGTGGCCTCTGGCTGACTAAATGTGCAGATTATTGCAAATTAGGAGCTATCATTGAATCTCACACATCTGACACAAATGTTCTCCAGGAGGGGCTGACACAGACAAATAGCTGGTGTCAGAACAATGGACTAAAACTAAATACCAAGAAATGCATAATAGTATCCTTTGGGAAGCCATCCATCCCTGGTAACTTTCATATTTACAACACACCCCTTAGAGCTGACCCAGTAGTCAGGGACTTAAGGATACACATAGATAATAATCTAGCCTTTGATCATCACGTGTCTATAGTGGTGAGGAAATCATTCTGTTTTGCGCAACTTAAAAACAAAGGTATGGCATCTAAGTCCAAGGTAGTCATTATTCCACTGTATTCAGCATTCATCAGACCTATCATTGAGTGCAATGCACCCTTTTGTATGTACCTAATCAGGCATATTCAATAATTAGAACATCCACAGAGGTTCCTCACTAAAAGAATACAGGGAGTAAGTAATATGTCCTAAACAGACCACCTCAAGACCCTATCCCTGTATTCTGTCTCCTACAGGCTTTTGAGGGGAGATCTATGCCTGGTCATTGTCAGACCCCAACTCTGATGGACCTCCTGCATATCCATAAAATAAACAAGTAGCAAAATTACCCATTCTAAAGACTTAAACATCCTACTCTACTGCTTGGGCTGCATTCTCTGTAACATTAGCTGATATCCTCTGGCCGGACTTCTAAAAAGAACCTCCCAATAGTCCTACAGTGTAGGTGCCAGCCTACAAGTTTAGCTGTTATTTAGTGCAGTTTTTTTTAGTTTTAATAGTGGCTTGCACACTTGCGGACCTACCCCAAGGATGTCTCTATTCCCTGTTCTGTCTCCCTTTTATGTTTTAAGCTCTTTAGTTCATTCTATTATTGCTCCCCTCATAATCCACTAGATGGCAGTAGAAAATGAGATACATGTAACCCATACCGCAGAAGCGCATTTTAGACCTAAAACAAATAAAACTAAATACTAGAATAAATTCATCCTTCTTCTGTATATTACTAATACAAAAGCCATTAACAACATGAGAGTGTAGTTCTTCAATTACATTCATTTCTCCCCGTTAATTTGTTTTCTGCCAAACACAGTCCAACTTACCTGCTAACTAGCATTCCAGTGCTGTACCTGACTGATGGTTTTTCAGCACTCCTGCTTCCTCCAGCAAGAATACAAGAATAAATCCATCCTTCTCCTGTGTATTACTAGTACAGAAGCTCTTAACAACAAGGGAGTGTAATTCTCCAATTACATTCATTTTTCCCCTTTAATTTGTTTTCTGCCAAACACAGTCCTACTTATCTGCTAACTAGTATCCCAGTGCTGTACTTGACTGATTGTTTTTCGGCACTCCAGCCTCTTCCAGGTGGGCCAACCCGCTCTGTTCTCCTTCACTGTGCTCAGGCTCACAATGTTCCATTACCCTACCCCCATTCCCACCCACCCCCACTTCAATTACATTTATAGCTAACCTTGTCCCAACTACCTGCCCATCCTGCAATCACACACAACCCCTCCACACTCCTCCCACCTATCTCACCAACCATCACATACAGCCATCTTCATTACCACCATACACTCCAGCCCCTCCTCTCGTCTTAGACCCAGTCATCTCACTTTCTACCTCCACACCCTTCAAGTCCACCTACTACCCCTTACAACTGCCCTCATCCATAACCCAGTAATCCTAGTCACATCTTTATACTTCCTGCATTGCCTTTACACTCCTCTAGTCCTACCATACTTCCCCATCCTCACTCATGCCAGAATTCTCATCTGAACCTTTTATCATTCTGCACTACACAGGTATGGCTCTTATATTCAACATCTTTCTTTTCACATTTACTTTCTACCTCTCTACTTCTAAGACTATCATCATTTCACACAATCTACTTACCTCCCACACTGTCTCCTTCCACATCATCCCACATTCATGCCCTCCCCAGCTACTCTGCTGTATCTGCTGTAGTCTTTATGGAAATTATTTAGTTTTATAAAAGAAACTGATCATCCTCTCCACACAACATAGCCTTTCTTGCAAACATGGCCACAAATATTTTCATAACCCAAAAAAGAAGTTCCTACCTACCACTTTCCCTGTTCTCTGTAATCTAGTCATATGTGGTGACATACATCCTAACCCTGGCCCTTTTCCTCCCTCTCATAATTCCCCTAACTCCACAAAATCCCTAAACTTCACCACAATTAATCTCCACAGCATTAGAAACAAAATTCCCCAACTGCATTCATGGTTAAGTCAACATAAACCAGACTTTACCTTCATCACTGAAACCTGGCTAAAACCATATATCAAAGATTCTGAATTTCTACCCCCCCTAATTACTCCTGCCTCAGAACTGATAGACTTCATAAAAACGGTGGAGGCGTGGCCTTATTATTCCCAAGCACCTTTACAGTAATCCCATATTCTAAACCAATTCCTCTCTTTTCCACTGCAGAGCTACTTGTTACCTTCCTAAAACCTAATGATTGCAAAAGCCTTTACATTGTAGTCATATACACCTCCCAGGCAAGGGAGCCCGCAGGATATTTTGCAGGGGGGTGCAAACCCAGAGCCCGCCTATACAGTCGCACCCTTCACGCCCTCAGCTCCACCCCCACCTGACACCCCCCCCCCCGCAGCCATTCCAGTGTCCCATTACTTGGCTATTTCTTCCCATTTGTCATAGACACTGTTCAAATCTCTCAGTGTGCATACTGTTTTATGCTTTACTTCTACAATGATTACAGATATTTGGATTTCATTTACAACTTTTATTTCAAATTTTATAGCACAAACACTGATAGACATTTACTAAACCTAAACAAAGCAATAGCCTTACAATGAAACAGACTTGGCATTAAAACTTCTCTACCTTTGAAACTCATATTCACTGAAACAGCATTGAAACCCACATTCAAAGAAAATACTTCTGGCCAGTGGCAGGGTAAGTTTACCTTTGGGCCATTTTCAAATCATAGGCTCCTTGCATACATTTTTAGAACCATGCAAAAGTTCTTTGATTCACCTTCCTGACTGTATTAATTATACTATATAATAATTGAATTATATCCCTTGTGTAATACAGCACCACTTGTTAGAGTGTGTTTTAAATTTATAGTTCTGAACATTTTCCTTTAAGCAATGAAACAAATCATATGAACCAATAATGACAACCTGCCCCATTCAGAACATTTCAACCATAAACAGCCACTCAAACGTCTGTCATGCAATCAACCAATATCAGTCAATATGCAGTATCTCTGCAGAAGTAAAAGTCATCTGAATAATTCCACTTTAAAGAGATCTGAAACCAATGAAGAGGTTGTTGCTAGAAAACAACTTTATATTTCAGTGTTTCATTTACAAATTCAGTGCCTGTTGCCCTTGAAGAATAAATTGCTTATGTTGCATTAAAAGAAATGGTAAGCTGGTATATTGCAATAGGGAGTGGGGGGGGGGGGGCAAGAAAACAGGTTCATAGTTATTAGGTATCTCATCCAAAAGAGGACATACTAAGGACCGCAGTACCATACCCCCTTAAAATACAAATATACGTGCTGTAGGAATAGAACCTATAGCTCTTTGCATCATGATGCAAGTATGCTACCTGCTGTGCTAACACTGCTTTAAAATTCTATACCACAATAATGATACCAGTTGATAAACAATCTCCCTCTCTCTCTCTCTCTGACTCTGTCTATCACACACACACACACACACAACTTCTTAGTGCAAGAAATCTGGGCAAAGCCAAAATTAAACAGAGACAGATTATAAATATTGCTTTCATGAACTTATAAACTTGCTAGAATGACAGGATTTGTGTTGGTACTCATTTTACTAAAGGATATGATGTCTAAAACTATTTAGCAACTTCAATCTTTTTTAGGAGGAATATGGGGCAAAAATCTGGACATTCTGCAAAAACCTGGACAGCTGAGGAGTATGCTACCTCCCTTTTATACACGCACACACATATATAGTTATCTACATATATAGATGTATAAATAGAAATATAAGAATACACACTACATAATCTGGATAATCTATGTGCAACATAAACAAAAAGCTCAGAATCTTCTCTTGAAGTGTATAATACTAGAGACTGATTCAGCCTGTGATGCTCTGTGTTTGCCTTTATATTTCAGATCTCTTGAACATGCAGGTGGCAAATAAAAGAATTCATTAGGCAACCCTTGGTCTCTCTTTTTCTCTCTATCTCCTTCTTCCCCACCTCTGCTCTTCCTTAACCCTTTCTGACTTGCAAAGGTTTATAGTACTGTTGTTTTCTCAGTTTCATATGGCTTTATTTTAGAAGAAACTGAAGGCAGAATTTTTAGTATCTTTAGCTTAAACCTACAGTTTAAACATTGCACAGACAAATGCATAGGCTTTCTTCCTCTATGCAGTTCTTATTATCTTTTCTAAATATCCTTTTTTCTTTTTAATGGGAAGGGGTATTTTTATGTTATTAGTGTCATTGCTGCATGAAACAGATTTCAGTATTGCTTTACCTAGTTGAGGTACGTGATTATTGTGTGTGTGTGTGTGAGATTTGTTTTTAAGTGAGATTTTTTTTTTTAAGTGAATGAAAGCAGTGCTGAAAACACACTAGTTTCTGTAAGTGGCATAGACACATGTGCTGATCCTTTGGCTTCATCTTCAGGTGGTTATTCCTTTTCCCATAAAAGTTATTCCCTTAAGCAGTAACCTAAGGAGCTGTTTACTATTGCAGAACTGTTTGTTCCTGATTTCCACCAGTTAATCAGTGGTGTGGTAGTCTGTTGCTGTTTTATTTACATAGAAACAGCCAAAATGTATCCTACATCTGATTGTCCAAAACAAAGCAATCAAGCCTCAGATGCTGTACAGCTAAGAAATTGGGAGATAATAAGGCAGCCAGGGTGGGGCCAACATTCCCATCTAACCAGGTCTTAGTGATAAAAGTCTCGTCTTCATCATGCAACAGGTAAGACAAGATAATAGTCTTTTTGCAAGCAGATCTGCTATTACATTACTTTATTCTCAACTCCAAGGCTGCAGCACTTCAGAGAATGGCTGATCACAGGGAATCAAGAAATTTATGTAATTTATTTATTTATTTAATTATTTCTTTAATATTTGTTTATTACCAGGAAACTCTGACTTGGAACGAGCCAATTTTCAGCAAAGGCCCAGGGAGAAATGCTCCAGACACGTCTTTGTAATGCGGGAGGAAACTGAAGCACGTGGAGGAAACCCACACGAATGCAGGGAGGACATGCAGACTCCACACAGAAGGCACCCCATCTGACAATCGAACCGAGAACCTCTTGCTGTGAGGTGACAATGCAAACTGCTGCACCACTGCGCTGTCTGAAAAATCAAATTCCAACTCAAGCAGCTATGCCTGAGCAACTGTGAGTCAAGCTCATGTAGTACAAGCAAGTGGTTATAAGCCAACTAGAATGCTATATCTTTGTTTGTGGATTCCATACCAATGAAAATACACACCAGCAACCTGTATCTTGCTGCATCTGCTCTTTCTCACTCCTTCTGGTATTCCACTCTAAAGGTGATCAATATCGCCTGGGCCTACTCCTGCTCTGCTACCATCAACTCTACCCTACTCAGCTTATAACTTAATTGCAGGATCATTCTGTCCCAACTCTGCATTTATCTATAATGAATAACTGCCACCGTTTTGCTCACCTGGTTATTCTAAATCCCTCCTTAGGCTCTTCCCGTTATCCACCACTGCTGCATCTATGCTTTGCTTCATTAGAAAAGCTACTGAGCCTGTTCTCTGTCTTCTCAAATATGTCTGAAACAAATACAATAAAAAGCAGTGGTACCAGGAAAACACCATCTAGCACTCTGCTATCAAGTTCCTTATTCCTGACACTGTTCTGCTCATCAAAACCGTTGTGTCTCACTCTTCAATGATGCAGCAACCCAGTTCCTTGGTCTCTTCCTACCTTAAGCCTTCCTAGCAGCTGCTTGTGCAGAAGTGAGTTAAATACTTTGATGCAGTCTAGGTAAATCACAGTTATTGATAAAGCATTCTCAAGTTCTTTTATAACACACTAAACTTCATCAGGTTCAAATGACAGCTCTTTCTGTTCATGCTCCCAAACTGGTTGATGTATTGGAAATTATTATCCTCTAGGAAAACAACCAGACTTTTCCTGTCACTGCTGTCAAGTTAACAGGATTACAGTTCTTCAGATTTTACCTGTTCCTTCCTATAAAAGAGAATTCTTTCAGCTATTTTCCAATCCTCTGATGCTTATGGTAGCACCAAAGATTCTAGGATGCAGCTGGTCTGGGCTCTGAGCTTTTCTCCCATTTTTCATGATCTCCCCTCCATCCCTGCACAGCCTAGATAGGTCTACCTGTTCAAACCATTCTACCAAGTCCCATTTGACTTGAGCCTTTGCTGCCCTCATCCCTTTGTTGTCCTTATACTTGCCTCCTTATGCAGTACTGCCTCAATTTCCTACACATACCCTTTCTCCACTTATATCAGATTATCATGTGTAACTATTGCGTGCATGATTAAGACAATATGAAATATGTCAGATGAAATACTATGAAAATTATGCTTTAAACAAAAGTGCATAGTTTAAAAGGGATGGTTTCTCTTCTAATAATGGAACCACAGTAAGGAAAAAAAAACACTTAAATTAACAATTAACCCAGTCATTCAGAATGAAAGAAAGCAGCAGAAAGAGAGATTAGATGCAGCATAGCAGCTGGTAACTGAAATATAAAGCAAATGGGGAAATATATAAATTAATACATAAACCCAAAAAGAAAAAATGAGAAAGCCCTGGTTAGACTGGGACATACCGCTGATTCTGAGATGGAACTGGCTTCCACAAAGCACTTGTTACGAGCTCTGGATACCAGAGAGCTCTGATGGAGAGAAAAATGCAATGGCAATGGAAACAAACTCTTTAAATGATATATAATATTCACAAACAGTATTAAGTGATGACAATGCTGACCATATGAACATATGAATATGCTTATAGGCAAAACCTTTCTGGTATACCTAATCAAAAGCAAGTGTGAGTATTTGCATAGCATCGGTCAGAACTGTCAAAAGAGTCATCAAGACATACTGCTAATAAACTGATAAGCTTGTACTATCATCCCCACAGTACTAAATAAAGGTGATACATAAACTAAGGCTACTCACAGTGACAGTTCTTGAGCTCTGAGATCTGTTAACTTTAACATTTGTTTAGTATACATTCTAGTGCTGATGATGTAGTAACATATTATGGTTTGACATTTAAAAAAAATAAATAAAAAACTGCACCAATTCTCACATAGTGATTAAACCTATCAAATTCCTGCCACTTATGACACACCTGGTATTACCATTTTGTGAGGCATTACATCAATTTAGTCAAATATTTATCCTTGGGCTACATTCACAAGCAAAAGAAAAACACACCACCCTAGCATCATTCAGAATGTCATCACTAATTCCAGTTTGATAACAATGCTGTTCTTTACCATTCTCCCTAATGTTGAGCAGGCCATACCATACCTCTCAACTGTCCCTGATTTTCAGGGACGTCCCTGATATTGACTCAAATTTTAACTCTGTCCCTCTTAATCCCTCCTAAAACTAGTGACTTTTGGAGTAAAGGTGGTGAATTACACTCAATGAATAATGACAATAATTAAGAGTTATAAACTTCTTTTACTTCAGATAATATGTATTAATTCATATGCTCTGATTATGTCAATGTTTCAAGTTAATAACACTAATATTTTAAAAGTGTCCCTGATTGTCCCTGATTTTTTCTTGACTTGTCCCTGATTCTGTTGAAATTTGTCCCCAATTGGTTGAGAGGTCTGGGCCATACTGATCATCCCTGTTTACACTGTGGGGCTCTACATACACATGCAATCTGAAAATGTTACTTCAATGAAAAATATTAAACATGAACCATATTATACTAGGCAGTCTGACTCAGAAAAGTTCTTGTACTCTGGTTAGTCACTTCAAAACTGCTGCAATCTTATCAGCGGTTGAATCAGCTTTCAAATACAATTTTAAGAACATTACTGAAAATGGATGTAGTGCTTTAGCAGCAACATTAAATGTACAAAATAGGAGGAGTGCTATTAAACTCACAATGGATACAGAGTGATCAGGTTCCTGGGAATTTCAGTTAGTATTCCATTCCTTTTTAAAGACAGGCAGAACACTGAAATGCTTGTTATATATATTTAGTATTGGTTTTAGGTCATTTATTCTACTGTTCCCTTTGCCAGACTGTTTCCACTCAGCTCACAGCATTTTTAGTATAAACGTGGCAAAAGTGAATGTTGTAGTTGTAGTTTAGCTCTAGGAAGACCTACCTCTCCCTTGTACGCTCGGCTCGTCCCAAGTCTAGATGGCTTCTGGAATTCAAATTCTGCGCGCGAATGCGGAAGATGAGGACGTAAACCATCGGTTGCATCGCAGCACATATGGAGAAGATGAAAACAGGTCGCAAGCACCTGTTCTGTTTGTACGACTGGACGCAAATGGCGTTCTTACAGAAGAATGCCCTTAAAAAAATTTTTTTTTAAATTATAAGTAAATTAATCTTCTGGCCAGCCAATTCCAGTGGGGTGCAAGTGCACCCCCTTGCACCTGCCTGCGGGCGCCCTTGCTCCCAGTAATAATACTCTTATTCTTAAAGAAATTCTTGCTGGGGCAACCAACAACATAAAAAATGAAACCATCATCCTAGGTGACGTTAATGTTAACTGGCTAGATATCTCCAATAATAACCCCTCTACTGATGTTAACCTTTACATTTATACTCAGCTAATCTCTGACCTTACCAGACCCGACAATAAGAAAAACAAAGGCTCCATCTTGCATTGGATCTTGTTTTCTGACCCAGAAAAAATCTCTTCCTCCGTTACACTCCCAAATACCATTAGTGAACACTCTCCAGCATTCATAATATGTAAGCCCACCTCCATACCGAACGTACACCAATATCGATGCACCAGAGATCTATCCCATTTCTCCCCAAATACCTTCAGTGACATCCTGCATAATGTTAACTGGAGTCCAGTAAACGTTCTCCCACTCAGTGAAGCTGTAGAATTCTTTAATTCTACATTTCTTAGGATCCTAAACAGTCTTTCCCCACTCCAGCTAAAAAGGATCAAGACAAAACATGCTAGCTGGCTTACAAAGTCCACAGAGAAAGTTATGTCCTCTAGGGACAAAGCCTGGTAATTCTGGCAAAAAAAACAAAACACCTTCTAACCTCACACAATATAAACAACTTCTCAATCAGGACAAATGCTTAGTTGTCAAAAACAAAAAAGAATACTTTCAAGCTATTCAAGACCAACATAGACAAAATCCCAAGAAATCCTGCAGAGCAAGCAACTCCCTTCTCTACCCAGGAACTAACAATAATTCATGCCTAAACCTAGACAAAAATACCCTCTGAATTAGCGTCCTCTTTAACACATACTTTATTGACACCATCGCTAAACTTACTTCCGCCTTCCCACCCATCAACACAGACCTGCTAGTAACACCATTAGTACATTCCCCTTCAAATCCTCTACTTACTTTCTCACTATCACCCATACCTACCTCCACCATCAAAGAACTTCTTCATAAACTCAAACCCTGTACCAACGCCCCAGATAACTTACCCGCAGAATACTTACAACTCTCAGCCTCCTCTATTGCATATCCTATCAGCATCCTCCTCAACAGGTCCATTCAGGAATCATGCATACCTGAAGTCTGGAAAAAAGCATTTCTCCTTCCACTTCATAAAGGCTGCAACAACTCCAACAGCTCAAACTTGTGTCCTATTGCCATTCTCGCCCCCATCTCCAAAATACTTGAGAAGTGTATTCATACTCAGGTCCTCAGTCATCTGGTAAAACACCAAATCCTCTCCTCCACTCAACATGGCTTTAGGCC
The DNA here is from genome assembly GCF_019279795.1 of Protopterus annectens. NCBI lineage: Eukaryota > Metazoa > Chordata > Ceratodontiformes > Protopteridae > Protopterus > Protopterus annectens. The sequence continues at coordinate 1,774,842,793 of NC_056728.1, forward strand.
CCGACATAGCACTAACACTGCCCTTATTTCCTTCTTGGATACAGTAAATAAAGCTCAAGATGCTTACTCCTCAGTCTCAGCACTCTTTCTTGATTTATCAAAGGCATTTTTGACAGTATTTCCCACTTCCTTCTGCTTACTATACTCTCTAACCTCATCTTATATCCCCCTACCCTACAATAGTTTACTAATTATCTCAGCAGTAGGCAGCAATGTACTATATGGCAACACTCTTTTTCCCCTTTCATCAGTACAAATACAGGTGTCCCACAAGGTTCAGGAATGGGTCCCTTCTTATTCCACATATTTGTCAACAACCTTCATACCACTCTTACCTACACTACTATTATCCAATATGCAGATGACTCAGCTTTCATCTGCTATTCTAAATCTGCCACTGCACTACAGCATCTCACCCAAGAAGCATTTACTTCTGCTGAAACCTGGATGTCCCAGAACCATCTCCCCCACAATCCCAATAAAACAAAACTCTTAATATTTATCCCCCACAAAATCCACCCCTGTGAACAAGTCACTATTCTCCGTTCATTCGCAAACAACACTATCACTGAAGTTGTCCCTTGTACCAAATTGCTAGGTGTCATCATCGATGACAAATTAACTTTTGACCGTCACACTCAGTAATCCGAATAGTGCACCGTGCTAATGCGTCTGTCTCTAGTGTCGTAACGTAGTTAGATAGGGGTTTGAATCCAGCAGGTGGCAAGTGTGTGGTGAGGGGTGTGTGTGTGTGTGAAAAAAAAATTGGGTTGGGGGTTGGGAGGGGTAATGTGGTTACAAAGGTGTTTGCTTTACAAACACAAGGGGTTTGAGTCTCTCACAAGATAATTGGCTAGCTAGGCTTAAAATGGTCCTAAAGGGTTAGCCTAGTAGTAATAAAACCTATGAACATCTACAGCAACATCAAAAAAAAAACATCAAAAACTAGGTGTCCTTTTCAGGCACAACTATTTTCTTAGCATCTCTGCTAAAAAGGCCCTGGCCTCATCCATCCTGCTTCCAACTCTTGTATATGGAACTCCCATCCTCACCAATCTGCAGTCCTCCTTGAAAACAAAACTAGACTCTTGCTACAACAAAGTCACTAAATTTGTTACAAATGCAAAATTTTTTACCCACCACTGTTCCTCTCTGCATCAACTAAATTGGCTAGAATCTCCTCACTATCTCACTTATCTACAATCCACTACAGCCCACAAACTTATCTACCACCCAGAAACCAGCCCTTCTCTCTCCTCCATACTGACCATGTACCATCCTAATCGACACTTCAGGTGCGAAAACAAAATGTTACTGTCTATCAAAAAATCTAAGCTCTCAGCCAGCCAAATGTTGTATTCTGTCTCTTAGTCATGGAATATTCTTTTGTACACTCAGGACTATCAGCAATGCCACCTCCTTTAAAAAATCTCTCAAACGATGTCTTTCTTCTCACTGATTATGCTTCTGCACCCTAACAAACAACCCCAACACCTGACTTCTCTCCCTGGTGTTTCACCTTTCACTATTCTATTACTATTGTTTCCTTCCCTTCTCTCTGCCATACTTACTGCCTTCCTGTCACTTTAGCCTGACTCTTCCCTCCTTAGCCCTTCTGTCTCCTCCTATTCTTAGCCTGAAGTTAACTCCCCTGTGCTATGAACCTTGCGGATATATTTGTACTTGTGTGTTATTTGAATATATGCCATTTATTACTTCTATTTTACCATGATTGTAATCATTTTTACTGTTGTTCTTATTATTTTCATTCAATCAAATAGTACTGCTTGACATTCTTTGTTCTGTGTATTTAGTATTTTCTTTGTATGTAATTATTGTGGAGCATTTCTTCCCCGGCCTCCACTGAAAATGGGCTCATTCTAGGCCCAGTGGACTTTTCCGGTTAACAAATGCAATAAATAAATACATATAAATAAATAAACCTTGCCTGTGATATAAATAGAACCTGCTGGAGAGATAAGTATGTATCCCAGACCCTACCCTGTCTATGGAACAGGCTCCCCATCCATGTGAAGCAGAGTTCCTTCCTAACTCAATTCAAGTGCAACTTGAACAATTGGATGGGAAACCAGAACATGATCCCTGGTTTGGCACCTATGTCTCTAATGCAAGCAGGTAACTTGTAAATGGTTCATCTCCCAGACCCTTGCTTACACTTATCAAGGGTATCAGAACTTGTCAGAGATTTGGGATGCATGGCTAGGCTTAAAAGGATCTTTGTGGTCATTAGCCTAGCAAACACCTATGAACCTATAAGACATATGTCCCTCAGTATTCACACTAGTGTGGCAGCAAGGTTACCTTTATTTCTGGACTAAGTACCTGAAACCACATACAAAATACATATTCAGTATTCATGACATAGACATTTTGTTCTGAATAAAGCATAGTGCAATTCCTTAACAGGTGCTATTTAAAACAAATTCTGAAATAATTATATAAGCAGTAAGTTAACTTTTTATATTTCTCATCTTGTTTCTTGGGTTATTTATCTTCTAGCTGATCCACAGAGCTAGGACTTTAACTTATTTTACATTTGTGTTCACTTTTTTTGTTATTAGATATTTATCACTAGTTAATAATACAATTTCACCAACATTTTAATATAAAAATTATTATCATAGGTACCATGTGAATGCGTTAGTTAATTATTTTTGTTGATTCTTTTATGTATTCTTTGTTTCATTTTTTTTATGCAACTAAGATGTATATGAAAATGTGCCCAGTGATGCAGTCCACTTGTGAATTAATTGGAGGTTTTATAAAACTTTGTATTCAGATACCTGAAAAGTTTAATTACTCAGTGACTTGGACTGGGTGTAATTCAAATCAGTTTAATACAAATCAGATCTGAAAATGAACCCAAACAAATGGTGTAATGCAGGTTAAGTACATGGACTGAAACATCCCAGTCAAAATCCATCCACAGTGGTAGCAAAATGTTCTTTATGTACAAGTTAATTCATGTAGCACTCCAACTGTACTAGGCCCTTATAAAACCACATCTTGAATCCTGTCTATGGTTCTGACTCCCCTGTAAGTAAAAGGACATTAGGCTCCCTAAAGGAGTCCAGAAGAAAGTTACCAAAGGGTGTGTTGGACTGAAAGTGAAAGGATTTGACTAGATGTTATGGGGAGGGCACAGCTCTTTTTAGTAGAGCCAAAAGAGATGAGAGTAGATGTCATTTGGACTTCCATTTTAGAATTAGAAAATTTGTCTTCATAACTATTAAACATAATGGGATTCCCTGTATGTGTTGTCAGATTTCCTGCTGTCAAGAATAATTCCATGGGTAATTGCTTTCTAAGTCCCCTGCTTCTGAAATTCTGAAATGGCCTTACAAGATTTTAATGATGTTGTCTATTTGGACAAATATGGTACAAACTGCCAGTGTATAAGAGAAATTATAAAATTCAAAGGCACTACTTGAATGGATGTAACAATACTTTGTTTGCTAACTTACCAAACTGACAGAACATATATAAGATTTCCTCCCATTCCCCTGTTACTCTGCTTCTCTTTGTTTGTAGGAAACTAATTCCAAGTTTAATTGCACAATTTATTTCCTCACCGTCTTGCACAATGCATCTGATCTTAAATAGCAGTGGCAGCTGTTATGACAAGTCTCATTCTCAGCACCTGCCATGGTTAAAAAGGGGTAGTGATGCTGTCTCTACACCTGCCATGATTAAAAAGGAGTAGTGATGCTGTCTCAACACTTGGCATGGTTAAAAGGGGACAATGATGCTGTCTCTTCACCTGCCATGGTTAAAAAGAGGCAGTAATGCTGTCTATACACCTGCCATGATTAAAAAGGGGTAGTGATGCTGTCTCAACACCTGGCATGGTTAAAAGGGGACAGTGATGCTGTCTCTACACCTGCCATGGTTAAAAAGGAGCAGTGATGTTGTCTCCACACCTGCCATGCTTAAAAAGGGGCAGTGATGCTGTATTTTTCCTTCCTTTGGCTCCTGCTCCTAAAGCTCCTCTAATCATTATCTTCATACAATGGCTGCATATTCCAATTCTTGTCCCCAGTTTCTGGCTGGCTAGGTTTATTTTGTAGGAAAAAAATCCCTTTGTCATTTATTTGGACACTCCCAGAGGATCACACACACTGCAGTGAAATTATTAGTGTTAGCTTATTTTGGAATGTCTTTACATGGAGCCATATAAAAGTTCATTTACACATGAGTAGGTGAAGATAATTATCTTTTCCGTATTTGTTCTTTGTAATGTAGTTTCCATTTGTAGGAAAGATGTGGGGAAATAAATGTCTCTTTAATAGCTACCAATTAGTTATCTTCTCCAGACGTTCATACATTTCTTAGTTTTCTTGTATATTAACATACAAGCTTTGATGATGCCTCACATTAAACAGCAATCTTAGCATTCCCTGAGGAAGTCATATGATTTTTTTCTCATTCTTCAGCAGAGCAGCCTGAGAATTGGGTTTTCTGTCTTATTTGGTGGCAGAAGGAGCATTAGATGGACAAAATAACAGTTAAAAAGTGCCTTGTGCTAGCAAGCTAATTAAATGATGCTGCTTGCCCCCAATTAAAGGCAGCAGTAGCATTAGGTTATGTTGCCAAGGCAACCTGCATATAAGAACTTGAAACTGACAGAGTTTATCAGTGCAGCCACAATAATTGGTTACAGTAAGTTTTGAAACACAGCTTTTGATCTTTGGAGGGGGTCACTGTCTGCAAGCATTAAAATCTTAAAATTATCTAATACTTCATTTTCCCTGGTGTAGTCCAAGCCTGTTTAATTCAGCCTGAATCAATACATTTCTTATTTGTACTACAGTTGCTAGATTCTTTTCTGTTTCTACTGAACTAGAATTATGCAAGCCCAGAGCCTTATTATTTTCGTCTTTTACAACAATTCATTTACCCAGGATAACTTTCATGATATGCAGCCTTCCTTATATTACCTTGAGCCTACACCTGCAGTTCCTGCATAATAAATCCAGCAGAGGTCAGCTGACTTGCTTGGGATCATGCAAGGATATAGTTACTAAAATGGTCTTTGAAAAAGGAATATCTTAAAGTAATGTAGTTTTAACTATTGCTCCCAATGAAAATCAAGTGTACTTTTCTGTTGACAATGTTGTTTATCTCAGGAGGTACTATGACTTTTGCCCAATGGCAAACTATTACTCTGTAATATAATGGATTAAATCTCAACTATTGTATTTAACTCTTTCATTTTACATTTATTTATTTTATTTATTTATTATCATTTGTTAACCGCGAAAGTTTAAAAATGTATTTATTTTTAATATTTTTATGTTTAAAAAAATTATTTATTTTTGTTACAGACACCTGTTGCTGTTCTTAAAAACCATGGGGTGGATTAGTTAGAAAAAGTGCTATAAGCTTCGTTGTGGTGAGATGCTGAGAACATTCATGTTATTTTGATCACCTCAAGAAAGGTGAATTGTTAAAGAAATGCAAGTCAGTGGAAGAGTTGATATCCTAGGATATCTAGTGGGATGCAATACCTTTTTTTATATTCTAAACTACACGTTTCAGTGTTTTGCTTCTCCACTGAGGTATCATGCCTGCTGTGCCGAGTCAGATGGAAGGCCCATGTAGGAAAAAAACATGAAGCTCACAGAAACAAAAAATAAATAATATATTTATGACTGAATTATATAGGCTTGATTATAATTGACCGAAAAAAAAACTTGAGATTTAAGTAAGGATTCATAGAAATTCACAGGACTTCAACACAAAGCTTGCACAGCTAATCAACAAAAAATTAGTATCCCAGTGAAGACATGCAGCATTTCAGGGCACCTTGCTACATTCTACGTTACATAAAGTAGTTGCAGGGCAACTATCCATATGGATGCAGCCTTGCAGTGAAAGTTGTGAGAATGTGAAGTATTGCCAGCTATGCTAGAAGAAGTAGAGCAGTGGATGCATAACATATGCCAGCATAGCTAGCTGGAATTTTATAAAGAATTGTATGTTATTTGTATATCAAACTGATTTGTACAGATACTTGTGTTAAAAATGTATTTGTAAAGTTGTTTATGTTAAAAATGTATCAACAGTGCGTCCTACCATATAGAAAGCAAATATACATTTATATCAGACTGTACTGTTGTAAATAGTATACTGGAAGAGAAGAGAAGAGGTTATTCTCAGTCCAGCTAACTTTGAATCATAGTAAGAAATTAAATTACTTAATTTAGTCCATAAAGATTGCATCTTACAGTTCTGACTGCAGCCAGATATGAAATGTTTGTGTCAGTGAATGGTTTATTAGCTCTTGTAGGAAGAGTGGAAGTGTTTATTGTTTTATGAATTCCAGAAGCTGCAACAGATCTTAACAAAGCTCTACATGTGTGTGTATTATTATTACATATGTGCAAAATCCTGGCAGCTTCTAACCAAGGAGGTAGTATGGGAACCAGAAGTCATATGACCACATGTATGTGATGTCATTCTGTAAGCCACATCTGTAATGATATTTCAACACTAGATGAGACTGAAGTCTCAGAGCACTCTATTTTTGGAACTTGACAAAGAAGGAAGACCACTCACTTACTTCATCTTGCCTTGCTCTAGTAAGTGAACTAGGGAGTAGTAATTCTTTAGATCAGCCAGAAAAATATAGTGAGATTGGTTAACAGCTATTTTTCTGTATCTGTGTGAATCTATTCATCTGTATTATTTTAATATTTCCTGTGATTGAAACTCTGTTGTAACTATCTGGTATTTTCATGTTTTTTTATTATTTCTTGTTAAATATATTTAAACTTTTCATTGTGGCTGGTTCTTTAGAGAATATTTTAAACTTTCAGGCCATTCCTGAAAGCCTTACTCCATTGGTCAAAACACTACCATTTATACTAATATTACTTTCACTCAGTATAATTGGGTAGTTGGGTTTGGAGTATCTGTTGGCATTAACTACCTTATAGTCTGGTCAGAAGGGGGCTTACCTAGTAAATCTGTGCCAGCCTTTCCCAGGTGTGTGTGTGTGTGTGTGTGTGTGTGAAAATCAAATCTCAAAGTATGTGACAGCTGTTTGTAGCAGGGATATGAAGCACTTTTTTCACAGAGATTGTCTGCAGGACTTTGCTTGGACACTAGGCTGAGGACACAGCTGTATAGCTGTGCCAGTGGGGAGTCTTACTGGGGACCTGGGGAGAGAGAGAGAAAAACCCAGACACCAGAGTGAGTATGTTCCCTGTGTGGTTTTAAGGGAAATTGTGCTTGATGCAGAGAGCTGCATCTGGAAATGCTGTGTGTATCTATTTTTGTTCCAAGTGAACGTCCTTCTCCAATGTCAGTGGTGAGGATTCAGGCTCATTGATTACTGTCCTGGGGGGGGGGGGGGATTTGTCACAAAAGTCATGCATAGAAATGTGAGACATCATCAGTACAGTGATCATTCACTACACTGTATGATCTCGTGAACATACAAAATGTGAAGGCAGACCAAAGTATCTCAATATACCGCTGTGCTAGTATTAGCTAGGTTGCACATACTAGTGTATCCCTTTGCAGGATGGTGTTAAGTACTACAAGAAGGTGAATAGCCATATATTATCAGCAGCTGTGGTGCTATGGTACTGACATATGTGGACACCTGTTAATGTATAAAGGAAAGGGTGTACAGAAAAGTAGGAAAAAGGAGAAGAGCAAGTAGGGGATCACACAAAATGACAACATATAATCATGTGCAGTATGTGGGGGAAGGGGATAGGGTCCCACCTTTTATTAACTAGAAATAAGGGAAGAGACAGAAGGGTAGAAGGGAAAGAGGGTTGGAAGGGGAAAGCTCAGCATTGTGCCATTAAGACACACAGTACAGAAAACTAGAGATGATACTGCATTCATTAAGCTTGTGGGATTCAAGATGGATGGAGACAAGCAAAAGGTAGACAGATGTAGAGGTAGATCAGGCATGATTGCAAAAGAAGGTAGCAGATGGGCACTAAATGGTGAGGGATGGCAACAGTTGATATAATACTCTGACACCATTGAGAAAAATGGGAAAAAGAGGTTGGATGATGATGATGATGATGAAAAAACATTCTGGACAGTCATGTATTGGTTTATGATTGGCTGTGCAGTGGCTTGTTAAGAGTATTTTTTTTTTAATTTATATTTTGTTTTTTTGTACACTATTTTTTGCTGTTTGTGGGAGAGAGTGACTTGTGGATGGGAGGATTTGCTTTGATTTGTGCTTTGTTGTTTTGCTTTTGATTTTCACTGTTGGTTTGTTGGAAGGGAATGGGTTTTAGACAGGCAAACTCTAGCCATTCCAAGGGACTTAGTCCGGTATAAATTCAGACGGACTGCAGAGAGGACAATCCAGAACTTATCTAAACAATCCTGTCTTGGTTTGTGATTTAATGTTATTACTGTTAACAAGTGGTATGACTGTGAACGACAGTGAGCAGAACCTACTATGCACATTCACATGCAGTGTAATGGAACTTCAGCGTTTGTGTGACTTTCACAACTTATACAGTCAGATCAACGACTTTACTGTACTTAATATTTAGTTATATATCATTTGTATGACTTTTCTCATAGAAGTTGATTTAAGTCCTCTTTGAATTCTGTGGTAACTGCATTTGATTATTCTTTTCTTTTAGAATTTGTTATTAATTTGCAGCTGTATATGAATTCCTTAAATGAGTATGCCAGTAATGATTTGCTAAAGCACAAATACCTTGCACAGTATAATACATGCTATGTATATTTAAACATAACTTCTGATAAAACTGGTCATCTATGTTCCTCATGTCAAAAGTTGGATGATTTGCTTACCTTTATTAGTTGTAAACCTACACTTACTAATGACAATTGCACTTGTGAAATTGGCAAAGCTTGGAGAACTGTTGTCACATATATTAATGACTGGACTGATGAGATAAATAATGTATTATTATGAACCTCATAAACAAGGATATAGGCAATCTCCAACACTTGATTCCACCCCGTTCAGATTCATCAAGGGCAGATCTTGCCAGTTGAACCTGATTGACTTTTTTGAGACTGTCACCTAGGCCCTGGATGAGGGAAAGTTAGTACATACAGTTTACCTTGAATTAGCCAAAGCCTTTGACACAATCTCCCTACTCGGGCATCATCAAAAAGCTAACACAGCTTGGTGTAAATCCCTGTCTCATCAGGTGGATGGCCAACTGGCTCACTGATAGGACCCACAAAGTCAAAATAGGTGTTTCTACCACCAACAGCAGACCTGTCACTAGTGACATTCCCCAGGGATCTGTCCTGGGACCCCTACTGTTTGGCATCTACTTCTCAGAGGTCCATGCAAAGTCAAAAGGCCTGTGGCTGACCAAGTTTGCTGACAACTGTAAGTTGGTTGCTGTGATTGACTCCCCAGATGATGTTAACATGCTACAAGAGGGTCTCACAGCAACAAATGATTGGTGCCAAAGTCATAGCCTTAAGTTAAATGCAAAAAACTGTATTATCATACCATTCAGCAAAAACATGGCCCCTACTGATTACCACATCAACAGCAATGCCCTAAGCACACAACCTGTGTTGAGACACTTGGGTACACAAGTTGACAACAATCTTACATTCGACCATTATGTAGCGACAGTGGTCAGAAAAACCTTTTACTTGGATCATCTCATGAGTACAGGGATTACATCCAGAAGAAAGGAGGTTATTACGTCTCTGTACTCCTCCCTCATTAGACTAATAATTGAGTACAATGCCCCATTTGGTATGTACCTCTCTAAACACCTGCACCAGCTGGAAAGGGCACAGAAATACCTCACAAAGAGAATCCATGGCCTCCAACACCTGTCCTATGTGGACAGGCTCAAATCACTATCACAATTTCACCAGCACTTAACCAGCACTTCTTTATTCAAGCGATTTGGTACCTCAGCAATTCGCCTTCATGGATCACAATGCATTCCATTTTCAAACAGATATATATGCACATCATACAGCTGTCAATAATTCAATTAGCTAATTAATTCTCTATAAACATTTAAAGTAACAACATTAAATATAATTAAATAACAATAATAAATAAATATAATAAGTAAATACAATAATAAATACTAAATACTAAATGTGGAATGTTGAATAATTAGATATTAAATACCCAATTACTGATTCAGACCAAAAGGCTTTAAAGTCTTAAATTTTAAAATCATCCTAGTTTCTAGCTCTAACAGTTTGGCCACAGGATCACCCCCTCTAGACAAAAAAGGCCTACCAAGCACACAAAATTTCAAACTACTAGGGGAATCACCATGTTTGTCATGGAAATGTTTTGCAACAGGGCTCACTTCATTATTATTCGTTATGTCTTTTAGATGTTCTAGGACCCGAATCCTAACCATACGCTTGGTTTGTCCTATGTACCAAACATCAGTACAAGAACAGCCCAGGATATATACCACCCCTGTCGATCTGCAGTTAAAAAAGAACGTAGGAACAAATGTCTTGCCATTAATACTCTTTAAATTCATAGCTCTATCACAGATGCTACAATGACCACAAGGAAAAGTGCCAAAAGGCAAAAGGTCATTGTTCCCCTTGACAAAATTATGATTTAATAGCTCTTTAAGATTCTTCCCCCTCTTAAAGGAAAAAGTAATATGTTCCGGAAACAAATGACCTATAGTTTCATCCTCACTTACAATGTGCCAATATTTCCTCACTATATGAATCAACTCACTAGAAAACGGAGAGAATCTTGTAACATAAAAAAGCTTCTTATCATCATCAACAACCTTTGTGTCATGCATTCTACCCTCAGATTTATTATTCATAGCTAATGTATATGATCTATCATTAATATTTCCAAGTATTTTTTGTTTGCATCCCAATAAATGAGCCTCATCATAACCCCTTTCTCTTAATCTCAACAAAACCTTATCCAATTCATTACTTCTTTCATTTATGTCACTAGTATGATTATAAATCCTTTTAAATTCACCATATGGTAAAGCATTCAACAAATGTCCAGGGTGCATGCTAGTTGCATGTAAGAACATATTAACCGAAGTTGGTTTTCTATATGGCCTATAGCCAATAGCTTCACCAACCCTATATAGGGTTACATCCAAAAAAGTATTGCATTCCCTATTTTACTCATAAGAGAAGGTTAAACCATGCTCATTAGTGTTAAGAATTTAAAAAAAATAAAAAAAAAATCATTAACATCGCCCTTACAAATAAAAATAAGATCATCTATGAAGCGCTTATATAGCAAGACATTGTTCCTGAAAAATAAAGTGGGATAAACAAATTTCTTTTAAAAAAATCCCATATATATGATGGCATATGAGGGCGCAAAAACAGCCCCCATAGTTGTACTCTTCAACTGCAGAAAAAATTCATTATTAAAAGAAAAATAATTATGGGTTAAACAGAGCTCAAGCAAATTGATCAAAAAGGTGGTCCTAGGCCCATCACCCAGCATATCCATAACAGATTCCAGGCCCCATCTTAGACTAATATTGGTATACAATGATTTTACATCAATGATCACCCAATAAAAGTCATTTTGCCATTGAATATTAGACAATTCATTTATCAAATCTTGAGTATTAGAAATATGTGCCACAACTTTCTTCAAGTGTGTTTTTAAGTGAAAATCCAGAAAAATGTTAATATTGTTTAAGAAGGAGCCCACCCCTGAAACAATAGGCCTACCTGGGGGATCAAGTAGGCACTTATGCACTTTAGGCAGGGCATACAAAATGGGAGTCATAGGCCTCTTAATATGTAATTTACACACATCATTATGATCAAAGAAGCCAAGATGTTCCCCTCTTTCTAATAAAGCCAAACGTTTATCATTATATTCTGTAATGGGGTCCCTTAATAAACTTTTATATTCATCCACATTTTTTAGTAATTCAACTACCATCTCACAATATTTTAATTTGTTCAAAATAACCCAATTACCACCTTTATCAGCACATTTAAGTATAAATTCAGTCTTCTGCTGAATTTAAATCACTATCACTCTACTTGGTATCATACAGATTTCTCAGAGGTATCATACACATTTCTCAGCGGTGACCTGTATCTCGCCTACAAGACAATCTCGGACCCTGCCCTACTACAGATGCTCCATAGTCATAAGTGTAACTCTTCACGCATTACCTGATTGAAAGGCCTAAATCTAATGTGTCATTAACAAAACCTGTTGGAGAGACAGGTTTGCCTCCCAGAGGCTGCCCCTTCTCTGGAATAGACTCCCCATGTACATCAAACAGAGTAAGTCACTGACTCTCTTCAAGTGCAACCTTGATGAGGGGATGGGAAACCACAAATTTGTCCCAGGGGTTCCACCTGTGTCCCTCATTGACAGGGGCAAAAGGTGATGATTGAGGTTTCTTTTTTGGGGATAAAATCTTGGCTAGGCTTGTAAGGGCCCCAGGGCCATTAGCCTAGTAACCTCCTATGATCCTATGATCATAGACAAAAAGAAAATAGAACACATTTAGGAAAGAATATTTCTATTGTCTGCGAAGATCAATGAACCCCAATGAAAAAAGATAATGCCACTGACAGCTTTGGAATTCTGGATACATGTATTCAGCAGTCTGAGGATTCAGAGCATATAGAAGGAAATAAAAACAGAAAGAAAGGAAGAAATTCACAATAAATAACAAAGAAGAAAAATAAACTGATAAATGTCTGTAAAGCAAAGGGAATGCATACTAAAAATGACACTTCTTTGTTATGTAACACATAGATTACAAGGAATGATAACATTTTTCTATCAGAAAACCTTCAGTCTACAGAAAAAGGCATTTTTTTCCAAAACTGAAGGTAGATAAAAGAGGTAAGGGGAGGCGAAAAGAAAAAAAAAAACAAAATGGAACATGGAAGGATTGAAGAGCATTACAGCAGAAAAAAAGAAGAGAAGACAGACATCAACAACATGGCTGATGTTATGGATGTACAAAGTCAGCTGGATGAGAATTGTATGCTTGCAAATTTAATACGCAATGAAAACAGTGGGATTAATAAAACTAATGGTGATGAAGATCATTCCTTTGTAATATTTGGTAGAGCAGATATTACTGAATTAGAAGTTTAAGATTCTTCAGATCCGGTCACTAAAGATGTTCTTGCAATTTGTAATTCAGTTATTAGAGGAACTGATACTTAAGATTTGCAGAGAATATAATGAACATTGAATAGTGTTATGCTTGCCAGGAGCAAAATTAGAGAATGTAAGGCAGGCCTTAGATTGCCTTAATGTAAGGAAGTATGGATCTGTTTTTATTCATGTCAGTACAAAAGATCTCATCCACAAGGGCTAACTGACTGTTAGTAGGGAATTTTCAGCCCTCTTAGACAGCATAGCTTGTACAGGTATTAGGAATGATTTTTCACACATCACATATAGGAAGGAGTCATGTCACAGTGAATAAACCTGAACCTGAACCTAATTTTGGGTACAGGTTGCTCAGACAGGATGGCATGCGCTAGTCAAAATCAAGGAAGAGAATATTTACAGTAGATATTTTGCAATATTTGATTAATGCAAGGCAGGATTTTTGCCAGGTCGAAAATTTAACAGCTCACACTTGTCAACATTTGATGCATCTCTCATAGTTGTCAGTGCTAGAAGCATTAATAATCATTTTTTTATTGGAAAATTTGCTACATTCCTACAAGATTGATGTTGTCATTGTTTGAGAAACACGGTTAAAGAACAATGACTGGAAACCAATTATGTCATGGTATAAATGTTTTTGCTTTAAGAGACATTCTAACAAAAAAATCAGGTGAAGATGTTATGACAGGAATTAAAGTTATTTATGGGACCTGAAATTATTACATGTTCAGTGATAATACCAATACTATAGATTGTGTAATTGTGACAGTAAAGAAAACCCTAGAACATATAGCAGCTGTTGGAGTATGTAGACCACTGAAGTTAAGTGCTGATGACCTAGAGGAATTCATACATTTCTTGCATGAAACACAAGATGGAAGAATAATAGTGGCTGGAGACTTAAATTTAACAGGCTGGAATAATATTGATTAAACAACATTACTAAGGAAATAATTTACATTCTATATTCAGGAACAACTGTAACACCAGACTGTAAAAAACTACCAGGAAATGAAACATACTAGACATTGTTTATGTTCCTAAAGAAATTATTGTTACTTCATGTCAAGTTTTACCATTGTTGATGTGCTGTGATCATGGGATTATAAAGGTTAATTTATTCCTAGATAATTCTGCCAAACTGAAATCTAAACCAATCCACAGAAGATTAAACAGCTTAGATGGTAACAAAACAGTCCCTATGTAAAACTAATTGGAGTGATGTGGACTTGAATCCATATATCAGCATGCATATGGTGAAAATATGTCTATTAACAACTGCAACGTGATGTTCTATAACAATATAATAACAGCTATGAATGAAAAACTGTGCTGTATTGTAATTTATATAGCTTTAACTTTAGCATTTTACAAGGATGCAAACACTGATCAGTAAATTAGAACAAGTAGGTACTGAAGTATTGATGTACTCTTGACAACATGAATAGCTGCATGGCTTACAAATAGGACATGACAAGTATCTTACAGCAATTGGACTGGAGAAATTCTTGGTTGCAGTCTGGGTGTCCCACAGGTATCTGTCCTAGATATATATTTGTTTTGATTGCCTCTTTCAGATCTATCTTTTTCATCTGAGGTGTCCTATAGTCTATTTTCTGATTACTTGAGATTACGTAATCTGATTACATGTGTTAGAGATAGGGAATGTATGCAAAAGAACTAGACTAAATTGACTATTTGGGCACAGGAGAATAATATACTGATAAATACATCAAAAACTAAGCATATGAGATTTGGGAAATATAAACTGAACACATCAAACAGTGACTGAAACTGTAGATTAATTTAAGGGCCTGGTTATATGGGTAGAGCCAGCTTTAAGTTGTTCTAATCATATCAACCAATTGGTTAACGATAGTTATACAACTATAGTTTGTATAAAAGATTTATAAAGTCTAGGAAATCAAAAATGATGAAGTAATTGTTTGTTAGTTATATTACACCCAAACTTGAGTATGTAATATAGAAACCTTATAAGAAAACAAGCATGAGCGTACTGGAAAGAGTACGGCTGAAATATACCATGGGCATCCATGGATGTGAACATTTAAGTTATTATGAAAGACTAAAATGTCTGAACTTGTACATTGGCTCATATAGATATTTAAGAGGAGACTTTACTCAGGTATATAGGGCATTTAGAGACAACTATCTCTGGGAATGTTTGGATCTCTGGGAATATTTGGGGTTATCAAAAAGTACTAGAGAATCATCAGACAACCAATGTAGAAGATTTTATAGGAATGAAAAGTGTACTAAGTGGTTCACTGAGAGAGCAGCTGATGCATGGATTAGATTAGCAAATTACATTAAAGAAGTGATACTTTAGATATTTTTAAGAACAGCCTGGACACTTATTATAAGAACAACTGTTTTGGTATATTGGCAGGCTAGATGGGCATTAATGCCCCTACATGAAATATTTGTATGTATGTATGATATACAATAGACAGAAATATGCATACAGACACACTGTGAGTTTACACACAGGCAAATTGGAGAAATATCAGATTGGTTATGGCATGTCTGGAGTATTGGAGGAAACCTAATCATCTAGGTAAATCCCACACACAGACTAGAAGGACATGCAGAGTGCACACAGAAAAAAACAAGAACTCAACCAGAGAACCAATTGTTGTGAGATGTCAGTTCTACAAACTGCACATATGACAGTTAGCAGTTACTTTTTCACACATTTTAAATTTTATGTTTGGAGTTGTTTAGAATATGTCAATTATTGTTTATTTATTTAAAATTAAGTTGAATTTGTAATTATTCATGGTTGTTGCTGCTCCTTAATTCTCTGTCATTTGATGTATCAAACAGTACTATTTATGTACACAGTAAGAAAAGTATGATACTTGGTCTTCAGTGACTCGGCGTAAAACTTTGGGAGAACTTGAACTCTTTGGTAAGCTCATCTTGACTATTCACGTTAAGTTTAGCTGTCTTTATTTGTGGTTGCTCCTTTTAAGTTTATGTCCTTTACAAAGTTACTGAATTTGTTGGACTGGGCATTGAACTATCCTAACTTGTTCCCTTAATGTCAGTGGTGCTATCAATCCAAGTAAATTTCTGTCATTAGTTCTTATTAAACTTCACCACTTCTCTTGTTGTACTGATACTTAGCTTACAAGCATTTGAATAATGTTTACTTGTTTGATATTCCCCTGAGTTTTTACTTGAAATATTACATGTTTATGTGCTAGAGATCATATTAATTCAAGCAATAGCAATCTGATTAGGACACATCTCTTTTCTTGATACCTGTAGTTCACTGGCAGTGTTTTTCTTTCTGGTTGTTATAATATAAATAAGTAACATGCCTGGCAAATATCTCATGCTCACAGTTTAATTTCTCCAAGTCCTTTGGGTTTCTAGTATCATGTCAGGAATGGACTGCATTCCTAAGTCAGGGTATGATTAGCATTTATAAAGTAGTACTGTTTCAGTCTGTGATGATATCATCATCCACAATGTGCACAGAATTGTTGCCTTATATAATCCATATGGGGATGCAAGTGTGTGTAACATATATAAGTAGAACTGTAAATTATTTTTTTATTAGACCCATTGCTCTTACTATTATTAGAACTATCTGGGTAGCTTTTCATCCACTTTGTATTTGTTTCTGCCTCCAAATCCTGATAATTTTGTGTGTGTGTGTCCCTCTCTCTCTGCATGTAAGACACTGTAATCACTGGATGCTGCAATTTCAATGATCAGTGCTACTTTTGTCATTTTTTATGGACTGCTATATTTGGTTTTCTCACACTTGTTGTTTGAATTGCTAGTAATGGGTGATCCCATGTTATAAACATTGCATCATTCTCTTTAATGCTTTATGGTTCATGTTTCCAGTGCTTCTCAACTACTTTTATATTGTAGTGTTTGCATAACCCCCAATAATGCCACATTATTGCATCTTTTAGTATACAGGTCTTCTGCCATGAGAGTATCATACCCAGCAACAATATATTTGACTGTTTCCAGTTCTTTTTTTTTTTTAACAGAACTTGCATTTGTGTCTTTCTCCTACATTTTCACTGGGTTTTGTAAACCAGCATGTATGTAGTCCACTATCCTGGGCTGCCATTATTAACCTTTCATCTATTGGTTTTAGTTTGCCTCCCCTTATCTACTTCTGCATCAAATATTGGTCAACATGAGGTTGCTCCAGGCGATCTCTGTACATGCCACCGTATTTATGAATTTTCTACATCTTTCCTTCTTATCTAATCTTTGTCATATTCAGTTGCCATCTGATTTTTGTCTGCTTCTGCTTTGATTTCCATTGCTGCTTGACACCATAATGCTTCTGCTAGACTAAGTAAAGATGTAATCTTAGACTTCTTCGCCTCAGGTTTTAAAGCTTTTACTATGTTTGGATCGGATGAGGTCAGCACTTATCTTATGGGTCTTTGCAATGGGAACCGCCTCCTGCCATAAAATGACTTTTTTGAATATCCTTTATTGCTAGGTAAAAACTGTATGATATGCACAGTACTTAGTATCACTGTGAAAAAAGGGAAGGGGTATTGGTGGTATTGGTATTTCGATAGAATTAGTCAGTTCTTGTTGAAAAATTGTGTTTATTTTACTTTGTGGGGTGAGAAAATTATTTTAAAGTATTTTTTACTGTATTTCTCTGTGGAAAAAGTAATTTTTAAAAAAGGCATCTTGTTTTTACTAGTATTTGCTGCTTGTTTACCCTGAGAAAGATGCAAAGATTTTAGCTTGAGCATAGACAATCTGTAATTCCTACTGTCAGTCCTGTTTCCAGCCGCAAAAAAGAAAAAGTTAAGGTCCTCAGTGGGCAAGGGAGAGCCATTCTTGTTGGTCCTGGGAGAGATAACAGGGAAGGCTTCCCCATTTCATCAGAATGTTGTTCCTATCCCTAGGGAAACTGTTGTTGCCATTATTAACATTGCTTTTCCCATTTTTCCTGTCAAAAAGAAAGAGAAAACCAAACATGTATCTACTCCCCCCTCAAATTTCCTTAAACAAGAGTAGTTTATTGGGTTGTTTAATTCAGGCTATTGATTTTTCTTGTAAAGTAGTTTCTGGTAAAAGAAACATGGATATTGCCTTTCCTAAAGAAATTCCAGATTCTGAATCTGGACAGGAGGATGAAGGGACAGATACAGGTTTTTCTCTTCAGATTTCTGATTCAGATTCAAAGGAAAGCTCAGTTTCTGACTCTCCCTGTGGGGGGATGTCCCTCCTTATTCCAGTTGCAGTATTCTTAACATCTGGGATATCCTGCAGAGGATAGATGAACATCGACCAGCATAACAAAATTTATACACCTTCCAGGCAATTTAAGTCAGACATATTTCTTACGTCCAAGGCATAATTTACATATGTGATGTATTAGTACTCAGTCATCAGAACTTCTTTGCCCCCAGTCTGAATGGTACTTTGATTTTGGTCTGGAAGACACACATTCACAGAGTTGCTTCCCCATTGGGGTTTCTTCCTTCATATTTTTTCTTCTTTATTTACCTTCTACATGTCATCCAGGAATGTCACTATGGGAGGCAGATTCCCCATTAAGACAGACATAAGAAGTGCCTTTTTTGTTTGGGTGCTATACATGACCATAGCCAGTGTAAGATCTGTCAGGTGTTTGTCCCATGAGACTCTCTGCAACCATCTCTCATTTATTTCCATTTACCTCAAAAACCAGCATTTAAAACTCTTTTGACTCAGGGTACCATGGTCTCCGAATATGACAACACCAATGTTCAGCTACTGTGGAAGAAAAAAGCCAAGAAGACACATACTGAGTCTTTTGCTGTTCAACCTCCACTAGACATCTTCATTTGGTTGGATGATGAACCCAAGGACCACCCCGTGTCTATATCAACTCCCTCTGTCATGACCCAGTTGGATGCCTACCTGCATGTCTGCCAAGGTTGTGCCAATGTCTGCTACAGATCTGGATGGGGAACCCTGGCTAATTATTTCAGAGGTGCCTAGGGGGATATCCCAGATACTTGTTAGGGAAGAGGTGCCTGGTATCCTCATTGAAACTAGACAGGGGCCTGACTGTCCTAGATTGATTAAAGATAATGTTCCATTAAAGAAAAAACAAAGACCAGGCATATGGCCCCTGTGGCTAAGGATCCTCTTCAAAAATGGCTGGACTTTATTTAGGGGCTGAGCAATGCCCTTATGGCTCTGAAGTCCCCTCAATAATTATGTTTTCCTTCTTCTGTTCCATGGTCTGCTATTCTTTCATAGCATCCTAGGGAATCTGCTTTTTCTGAGAATGAGGTGGACTTAGACTCTGGAGAAGAGTCTTTGGCCTAATAGTCCTCTCAGATACATTATCATCTTGCCCTGGGGACTGAATAGAAAGATTCACTGTCTCCTGATTTCCCCATGGAAGAGTTATCCTTTGGGGATACTGTGGTTCATATGTTGAAACAGCTTACGTGATATTATTCCCAGGTGTCTGACATTCAGAAAAGGTATTGAGAATTTGCAAATAGATTCTCCAAGACCTTCTGCAGTTCCTCAGTTTTGGATGCCCTTTAGGATGCTTTCTCTTCAGCTTTTCAACCCGTAATTCTCAACCTTCTACACCTAAAAAAACTGTCAAGTTCTATAAGGTCCAGACACTCAGAAGTTTTCGTATAAAAAGCTCTTCCTCTGATCCTACTGTTATTTCTATGACTACTTATAAGCCATCCAAGTTACTGACCTCCTCTAAGATAATATCTTTAGATAGGGACTGTCATGCCAGGGATAGGTATTGAAAAAAAGTATACATTTCTGCTACATTAGATTTCCACATTATATAAGCAGTTATGTTCTGGATCTTCTGTCTGAGCTTGGAGGCATTCTGATTGATATGTCTGATTCTGGGATGTCTGATGTTTCCCTTCTGAGTACTGCTTCTCAGGTAGCTTGCCATTCTATTTAATGTAGCTATGATTTTACTTATGCTTCTTCTAGGGCAGCTGCATCAGGATCTGTGATGGGGTGGTATTGCTGGTTACAGCTACATGCTTTTCATGAAGGTATCAAGGCTAAATTGCTTGATTCTCCTTTAGACGCCCTAAATCTTTTTTGGCACTGCAGCAGCTGACCTTTTTAAGACCCTACAAAATAATGATAAAGTTGTGAAGGATCTGAAACAAACCTTTTAATCTCCTTTTCCTTCATTTCAGAGAAACTGTCCTTCTAAGCCTGCTTTTGTCTGCAGACAATCTAGACAGCATTCTCATAGCAAGTGAGTCTCCGAGAGAGTTTTTCCTGACAAACTTTCTCAGGGTTCAGGGGCCAAAATCCTTATTTTTCTCACAAATCTGCTTCTATTTGACTTTCACCCTCTTCTACCTCTTGGCTGGATTCCTCTGTCCCTAAGGCTGACTCTGTCTTTTCTAGTTTGGCAACTGATAACCACAGACATGTGGGTTCTTTACATTATCCCAAATGGTTACTGTATGGTTTGGAAGTCCTTTCCTTCCTTCTCAGGCCTTCCCCAGCCTCCTTCTTGCTAGCTTCCTCATTTCTGTTTGATTATTCAGTATCTTTTGGCACAGGGGAACATCCAGCTTGTTCCCCTTTCTCAGCAGGGTGGAGGATTCTACTTCAGGATGCTTCTGGTTCCCAGAAAGGAGGGGACTTGGAGGCCCATTCTGGATCTTTCTTTTCTCAACACCTTTCTAAAAGACCCTTCCTTCAAGATGTTGTCTCTCCAGACAAATTTTCCTCTGTTGCTCCCTCAAGCTCTTCTGTCATCCCTAGATTTGAAGGATGAGAGTATAAAGAATTAGCCTGGATAAAATCACTTTAGCTAGCAGATCTAGGAGACTCTCTCTCTCTAATACCCACCCTGTAGGAGGAATAAAGACACCTTATTGAAGTTTCACCATAGGCACAATTTGGCTATGCTCAAAGAAGATCTGAGATTCTTACATTTATTAAAAGTTTTTGTATACTCTGCAGTTCACCACTTGGTGGATTTTTATTCCCTGGGCACAGAAAGCCTACACAAAAGATTCTGAGCTCTCAAACTTTACTTACTTTCCCCCCTACTTGTGCACATCCATGAGCGCTGTAAAAATTGAACACTGTGACTTGTTTTCCACTGTATGCTATTTCTCTGGATGAATGTATTGTTCAAAAAATGGGAATCACCTAGTGTAGTTTAAGTGACTTCTTCCCCACATATAAAAAGGTCTGTCTTCACCAAGAGGAAGAAGAATGGGGACGGGTCACATTAATCATGTATATGAGCCACTTATAAGCAGGCACTGTAAATCTTTTTTTGTTCTAGAAGAGAACATTAGCCTTTCATATTATATGTCAGGAGATGAGCCCCATAGAAGTGGGCACAGCCTCTCATATCAGATGTGATAGACTGTTCCGTAATAAAGCTTTCATACTTGGCTCCAAGGAATATGAGCCCCACTGATACAAACACAGCCTCTTATTTTATACGTGTTACAAAACAGATTAATAAATTCTGATGATAGCCTCATAAAAGCAGACATTTTCAATGATCAAAGTGTAAGCCACTCTATTAGATGGACCTGATGAAGCTCAGGTGAAAGTGTTTTCTTAAACAGACTTCTATAGTTGTTGTTCATAGTGTATTGTCATGTTTGGTTTGTTAGAAGTTAAAAATAAAAATAAAACCTTTTAATTAAGAACGAGGCTCCACAGACTGCTGAGCTGGTAAACCCTCACACGTCTTATAGAAATATTCAAATAGGGCATTAAGCTCTAAGCTTTGAGATTGGCTCCTTGTTTTTCAATCTCCCAGATTTTCCTCCAATAAGATCCCACAAACTCTCCCACCATTGTCTAATTGCCTTTAAATACCTGACCTGTTGAATGTAATGTATTAGAACAAGAACAGTCATCCATCTACCTGCTTAACTGAATAAACTACTGGAAACTTCAGCAAGGTGTTTTTATTCCTTCCACAGAGAGCGTATCAGAGAGAGAGAGAGTATCCTAGATAGAAGAGGAAAATACAGACTGATTTAATTTATTAAGAAAATAATTAAGCTCCCAAGAAGGAGGAATAGGCTTTCTTGGGGGTCTGATATGAAGGGCACCTTTCAAAAATTATTTGACTTCAGAACAAGAAGCAAGTGATGGATTCAAAGCTAGACAACCAGAAATGGCTGAAAAAATGAACTTTAATAGATGAATATGCCAGACCACACTATTAAATTGATCTTCTGTCCACACCTTTACTGAACATTACAAAACATTGGATTTCATTTCTAGGGCCAGAGTGGATTTTATCAGGGCCATCCTTCATGGGTTTTGGAGGGCTCCTGTGTGGCTTCCTCCTCTCATCCACCCCAGTAGCTTTTGTACTCTTCCAGATGTTAGGAATGTTGCAACAGTACAAATATTACTTCCCACTGTTGCAATACTCTTTCCCTCCTCCCCCTTGTTATTCTTTGTTCTGACTGAGGGATCTTTCTTACTTTCTTTCTTTCTTTCTGTTTTCTCTTTCCTTCCTGGATGTGCAAGTTATTGCTTTTCTTTTGGATTGTCATGGTTCTACTGAGGCAATTAATTTCTGAGGATTAGGTGCCCATACGTCACATATGTACTTTCTGCCTTGGATTTAGGATAGTAGGATATACATTTGCCACATGGCACCTGGAAGATGTAAAGGCTTTGGTATGCTGGATGGAAGTTTGACTATCCTTGGAAAGATATCCCAGAAATTAAGACTGCAACAGTGATAAATTGGACATGTACTGTTTGGTAAAATCATGCACAACTATACTTTCTCTTTCTGTGATGCTATTTCTAGAATGTGCCAGTGTTTTCAGTGAGCGAACCTGTCAGAAAATACTATGAGCTATTAAACAAGGAATTTCTAGAAACTACATCCATTCCTTCAGTTCTGTCAGTTTTGGAGGATGTGTGTTTGTTACTGCCTGGAATTTTCTTTACAGTGAGCCAGCTGTCCCTAAAAAGGCAGATAGAATGTATAACTCCTTAATCTTTTAAGTTTTAGACACTCTTTCAAAACCTAATCCGACAGTTATAGCTTTAGTTAATCCATCTCCTGCTAAACACTTAGTTAATTCCAATCCAACTACTTCTGATAGTATGGGAAGATTACTGATAAGTACTGGAAAAAGTGCATGCTTCTGCAACTCTGATTTTCAGAATTCTGAATTGTCAGGCTCATATGTTAAAGTTTGCCCAAACTAATTGTGAGAGTATAAGGAATGTTTTGTCTGCAGTTTCTTCTGGTGAGGAAATATCTGCTTTAAATAATGTAATTTCTTCTATTGTTCAAGTCACTACTCATTGTGTACAGTGTGTTTATGCTTTGGTTGATGCTTCTTCTAGGGCTATGGCCACTGATACTGTTTTGAGGAAGTTTGCATGTATGTGTTCTTAGAACCTCCCACATGATGATAAAAATGAGATTTCAAAATTCTCCAGGGGATAGAAATTTAGTTTTTTGCCTTTGTGCTATAGAAGTGATCAAAAACTGTGATGAGGACGGGGTAAGCTGATACAGGGAATCTCTAAGATTTTTCTGCCCTCTTTTTTAAAAATTTCCAAGGGATTCTGTAAATCCTCATCTGATTTTTGTAAGAAGCAAAATAAACAGTCTCACAAAATGCAGGCAAAAAGACATTTAAGAAGAAATAGCAAGGGGGTTCCAAGAAGAACTATTGAAACTCCCCAAACCAAGGACAGTCCAATAAGTCAGAATGACTGTTTAAGAGACCCCCCACCCTGGGAGCCCCCTTTTTTCCCCCCAGAGAGTCTGAATCTCCACTTTTCTATTTGGAAATAGATAGTTTCAGACAAATGAGTTCTGGAGATCGTTTATCAAGGTTACAGATGGCAGTGGGAGGAAATTCCTCCTTTCCAGGGGGTAATTCCTCATCCTCCAGAGCACTCTTTTGTTTCCATCTGTTCTTCAATACATGCTGTCCCAGGGAGGGACAGAACCAGTTTCCCTCCCCTAGTGAAAAACAGGTTTTATTCAATGATGTTTTTCATGCCAAAAAAAGAAGGAGAATGCATGGAGACCATTTCTGGATCTTTCTTTCTTAAACTTGTTTGTGATATTGTCCAAAATTCAGAATGATGTCATTTCACAACTTGTTACCTCTTCTTCTCATTCAAGTTTCCTGGTAACACTAGATTTAAAAGATGCTTATCATCTCATTCCTATTCATAGATTGTTACTAGGCTAGCTGTCTTGGTGAACTGCTACAATTTGTACTCATATTAATATTACATAGTATAATTGGACACCCTTTGTTAAGGGCCTTAGAGTAGCTGATTGTGGAGTGTCTGAAGGCAGTGATAACTAACTTATACTCTGGGCAGAAGGGGGCACAACAGGTAAATCTGTGCCAGCAGTGTGTGTGTGTGTGTGTGTGTGTGTGTGTGTGTGTGTGTGTGTGTGTGTGTGTGTGTGTGTCAGCTACTTGGGGCAGGGAAATGAAGCAGCACTGGGCTTACAAAGAGGCTGCTGGAGGACTTGGCTTGGATACTCAGCTGAGACCTAACCCTACAGCTGTATCAGTGGGGAGACTTACTGGGGACCTGGAGAGAGACAGATATAGAGAAATCCAGACCCCAGGCTGAGTGTGTACCCTGTGTGCTCTTAAGTGAAATTGTGCTTGATGCAGAGAGGCCTGCATCTGGAAGTACTGCGTATATCCATTTGTATTCCAAGTACATGTCACTCTCCAATGTCAGTGGTGAGGATTTAGGCTCCTTGATTACTGGCCCATCATGAGGATGTCACATATTGGTTGGCAGTGGTGGGACCATCATTTGTCACTTATTGGTTGGCAGTGGTGGGACCATCACTCGTCATAGTTCTCACATGCCATTCTGCTGAGAACAGCTATGACTTGCAGTTTTGCTTTGCTAAAAAACACCTGCGGTCACAGTTAGGCCTCAAAGACAGTTTGAGAATGGGACTGATTTCATTTAATAAAGTGGTCCACCATATAAGTCTGAACAACAATGATAGTTTTACACAGAATATTTTTAGGGAATATGCTGATATTTTCACAGACAAGCTTGGCAAACTTCCAGTCACATATTCCATAAAGTTAAATCATGAAGAAAGCCCAGTTGTCAGACCAGCAAGGAAGGTTCCAGTAGCAATGCAGAGCAAAGTAAAATCAGTGGTTGACAAAATGGTGAATTTGGGTGTCCTTATTCCAGTAAAAGAACCAACTGAATGGGTATCCTCCCCTGGTTGTAGCTCACAAGAAAAGCTCAAATGATAATTGAATATGTATTGATCCGAGAGATTTAAACAAAGTGCATAAATGTCCTCATCATTCAATGTGCAAAGTAGAAAAAGTAGCCACTCTCATGACAGATGCCACTGTTTTTTCTGTCTTAGATGCAAAGAGTTCCGTTTGGCAAATTTCACTGGATCACCAATCTTCATTGTTAACCACTTTCAGTATACCATTTGGTAGCTATAGATTATTGAGAATACCATTTGGGATAGATTCCACCAGTGAAGCATTTCAATGTGTGATGGAGCAAACTTTTTTTTGTTATCCATGTGCTATCATAGTAGATGACATTATTGTAGGGGACAATGGTGAAGTCAGGCATGACAGATACCTCAAGAAAGTTCTAGACCATGCTCATGAAGTAAATCTTAAACCGAATCCTCACAAATGTAAATTCAAGCTGAAAGAAGTTACTTATGTGGGTCATTTGTTTACCAGTTCTGGCTTACAACCAGATCCGTCAAAGCAAGCAGCAATTCTTGAGATGCCTGTTCCAGAAAATGCCACATCTGTACAGCGTTTTCTTAGTATGATCAACTATTTATGAAAGTTCATCCCAGACTTTAGTGAGCTTTCTGCCCCATTACATGAGATGACTCGCAAAAATGTAAACTGGTCCTAGATGGAACACCACCAAAGAGCATTTGATATTCTGAAGCAGGTAATTGCCAATTCAACCTTGCTGAGATATTATGATGTTCACAAACCTGTAACTTTTACATATGATACTTCAAAGTATGGTCTTGGTGCAGCATGTCTTCAAAAAAGGCATACCAGTAGCCTCTGCATCCAAAACTTTAACTCAAACAGAGATACAGTATGCACAAATTGAGAAATAGCTTTTGGCAGTAGTGTTCACATGTTCAAAGTTCAATGATTATATTTATGGCAAACCTATTCAAATTGAGACTGATCACCAACTTCTAGTGACTGTTCTGAAAAAGCCAATACATACAGCCCCAGCACGCTTGCAATACATGATGTTAAAATTGCAAAAGTACAACTTCAATATCATCTATACAAAAAGCTAATTTCTATACCTTGTTGATGCTTTGTCAAGAGCCCACAGACAAACAACAGAACAACATGATAATGAGAAAGCAGACCTTGAAGTCATGGAAGTCAAAAATGTTTCCTCATCATGTCTTGATAAACTTATAAATCACACAGTTTTAGACCCAATTCTCCAAAAGCTGAACGTGTTATCAGTCAAGGATGGCCAGCACAACAAACTAGTTTACCACTTGACTTATAGAAGTATTTTCCTTACCAAGATGACCTCATGATGGAAGATGGAATCATTATGAAAGGTACTAATGTGGTGATTCCTTCAGCATTACAACAGGAATATATCAACATTTTGCATTGTGGTCACATGGGTACTGATTCAACCAAAAGAAGGGCAAGAGGCATAGTATTTTGCCTTCTGTGTCAAAAGATATAGAGAAGGAAACTCTAGTACGTTCAATTTGCAACAGCACTAAATCACACCAACAAAAAGAACTATTTCAGCTAAACCACATTCCAGAACTACCATGGTCGACAGTTCCTACTGATATTTTCAAATGGAATGATCAGCATTACTTAGCGTTAGTAGATTCTTATTCGGATTGGTTTGAAATTGACCTTCTTCCTAACTTAATGTCCAGCACTGTCATTAATAAGTTGAAGAGACATTTTTCTGTTCATGGTAGTCTGCACAAAGTCATATCTGACAATGTTACACAGTTTACAAGTCAGCAGTTCAAGAATTTTGCTGAGTCTTGGGACTTTGTCCATGTTGCTAATAGTCCTGAGTATCCATAATCCAATGGATTAGCTAAGCATGCAGTTTGAAGCGTAAAATGTTTGTTGGATAAATCCAAGAGAGATGGTATCAATGTTTTCCTTAACTTACTTAATCTCAGAAACTTTCCTCGAGATAATTTGCTTGGTTCACCTGCTCAGAGATAGAACAACTCTTCCAGTCAGTAAACAATTATTGATACCAAATGCAAAGAACAACAGAATGGTCAAGGCTCAACTTTTGAAAAAATGCCAGTTACAAAAGTTGTACTACGATTAAATCTAGCAAACCCCTTAGACCATTAAGACGAGGAGAGATCATGAGAATGCAAATATGTAAAGGATATGACCAAGTGGGAATTGTCAAAAATATTTGTGAAGAACCGAGATCTTACATTGTATAATCTGATGGAATGGATTTCAGGAGGTATTGAAGACACATATTGCCAGTCTCTGAACCAGTGACACAACAGATTGCCTGTGCCAGAGACTCTATTTCTCAGAGTGACTTTACACTTGTTTAAATTCTAGAGGACAGTGCACTTTTTTCAAGTAATCCTGATGTATCCCCTGAAATTCCAATTATAAAAGACTCCCCAGAGACTGTCCCTGTTGCTAAACCCAGTCAAAGGTTTTATGTGACCAGATTGGGTAGAATTTCCAGACCCATTCCGAGATACAATGCAACATGGACTTCAATTCATTTCTTGTTAAAAAGTTGATGTGATAGCTATCTTGTAAAATATGATGTTCTCCTTTTGCATGTTGAACAAATAAAAGAGGGAGGATGTAGATCATTGGGTGTATTGTAACTAGTCAGCCACTGTAGCTAGATAGCACTTGCAAATAAGTTACTGAGCATGTGCAAAATCAGTGCCATTTTGTATAATCAGCCAGAGTGAATGTAGTCATGACTGGAGATGCACATGGGAGTGTGTTTGAAGTAATGAACCAGTCAGTTAGCTTAAGTATATGTTCCAGTTACAGTTCCTGATGTGTTTATGTACAATAAATATCTTGAACCATACACCGCTTCATCGTCTCTTTTGAATACACGAGGTGAGACAAGTAACAATCTACCTATATAGCTAAGGCTACTGTAGTAGTGATCAATATGATGAACATAGTACAGCTGTGTAAGTCAACATACCATAACAGTAGATGTTCAAATGATTACTGCTGCAGTAGCTGCTCCCTCACTCCATCCCCCTTGTTTTTTTGTGTTGCTTATGCCAGGATATGGTTATTTTTTCTTCTTCCTAGTGTTGTTCTTGCAGGGCTCAGCCCCCTCTCTGTCTTGGTATGAAAGCTCCTAAAGGCACCCACACCTGCCGTTTAGTCAGCTAAACTTGAGCTGCTTGTCAGTTTGGGTTCATGGATGTTGCCCTGAAGTTTTGGAAGCTAGCCAGCTGTTATATGCTTGGCGAGATATAACCCATAGCTAAGGCTACTGCAGCAATAATCATTCAAAGATATACTGTTATGAAAAGATTATTTACACCCTTGTAATTTCTTGACAGCTCTGTGTCATAAAATGATAAAGATCTGACTGACCCAGATAACCAACTAGTCTTTAAAAAGACATCTAAATTGGGCTGTTATATCCACAGATGGATCCAGCACTAGGTGACCAAGACAATTGCCTATGTCCCACTGGCTTTGAGGGGGTTCCTGCTAGCGTGGAAGGGGCCTGCTTGCTTAGGGACACTTACTGTTTTAATTACACAAAATATGTATATGTGTGTGTAAAATGCCCCAAGTAGAGATAACTGGTAGTTAGTTAATTTGTTCAGGCTCAAACTCTGTACCTTAAATACAGGATGGAAGAACCTGAATCCTCTACCCCAAGCACCTGACCACCAAGATGCTAAAAAAATTGAGTTTCAAGGGGTTGAGTACATAGTTCAACTGTTCAGATTTTCGCAGAATGTCCAGATTTTTGCCTCATATTTTAGGTCTGCTCCTCATAAAACGTGGTTTTCTGTCAAATCAGTGAGGACTGAACTCATTAAATAATGGCAGCAATTTATGTTTCAGTCTTCATATCCTTCAGAAAATGCATGGTAACACAAAACCGTTTATTCTATAAACTTTCTAAGATTGTACAAGCACTATTTAAAATTTGCTCCTAGTTTTGGGCCTTTGTCACCCCATTAATTTTGGCTTTGTCCTGATTTCTTATGGTACAAGGTTGAGAAGTATGGTTGAGTGTCAAGTGCATTTTACAAGAAATTGAGTATCAAGTGCATTTTATTAGAAATTGAGAGCTTCAGTAAAAGAGAAGTTTAGTGCTGCCCATGCTGTCTGTTTACAGTGTGCAGCTGTTGTATGGCAAATGGTATCATTATTGTGCTAGTAACTTTAAAACTTTGTCAGTAGCACAACAGGTAGCATATCTATTTTTGATGCAGAAGGCTGTGGGTTCTACTCCCATAGCATGTAGATGGATTGCTGACACTGTGTTGTAATTTAAAGGGAGTAGGGTGCTGCAGTCCTGAATGTGCCCTCCTTTGGAGGAAATGCCTAGTAATTATGAGCATGTTGTCAGTTTGCTGTCCATTTCCTATTGCAATATTACCAGCTTACCATTAATTTAATGTAACATAATTTATTCTTCAAATGCAACAGGCACTGAATCTGCTGAAGCACTGAAATATAAAGTTGTTTGCTAGCAGCAACCACTTCATTAGTTACAGATCTCTTTAATGTGGAATTATTCAGAAAATTTTTACTTCTGTAGAGATTGTGCATATTGACTGATATTGCTGGATTGTAATGACAGAAGTTTGAACACACTTTTATTGATGAAGTGTTTTGAATTGGGCAGTTCTGTTATTATTGGTTCATACATTTTGTTTCACTGCTTACTGGGAAAATGTTCAAAACTACTAATTTAAAACATGCCTTAACAAGTGGTGCTTTATTATACAAGGAATATAATTTAATACAATCAGGAAGGTGAATCAAAGAACACATGCATGTATACATGGTCCTAAAAATGTGTGCAAGGAGCCTATGATTTGAAAACAGCCCAAAGATAAACTTTGTCCACCACTGGCCTGATGCATTTTCTTTGACTGTGGGATTCAATGCTGTTTTAATGAATGTGAGTTTCATTGTCAAAGAAGTTTTAATGTTAAGTCTGTTTTCATTGTGATACTGTATTGCTTTATCTAGCAAATACTTATCAGTGTTTGTGCTATAAAATCTAAAATAAAGTTTTAAATTAAATCCAAATAATCATTATAGAAGTAAGACAGAAAACAGTATGCACACTGACAGGGTTGAACAGAGTTTATGGTAACTGGGGAGAAATAGCCAAGTAATGAGACTCTGGAATGGCTAGGGGGGCATGTATGGGGGGGGGGCTGATCCATTACCCTGCCTAGGCTCTTGTTTCACCTTGATCTGGCTCTAGTTATATCTTTAGGTAAAATAAAAAAAAAACATTCCTAAAGTAGGTTCATAGGTTGGTACTAGGCTATCGGCCCTAGGGCCTATACAAGCCTAGCCATAACAATTCCCTGGCTATTTCTTCCCACAGTATTTACTTCCCTGGACCCCTGTCTAGCAGGGCAACTGATGTGATCCCTGGGGTGAATTTCCTATCTCCCATTCAATCATCAAGGTTCCTTTTGAAGAGGGCCAAAGAGGTTCTCTGCTTGATATGTATGGGCAGTCTGTTCCAGAGTCTGGGGAGTCTCTGGGTCAGGAACCTATCCCTCCAGCATGTTTTGTTCATTGTGATGATGAGGTTTAGATCCCTAAAGTGTGTGTCTCTGAGGGACTGGGATTTCTTTAAGTGTAGCATGTCCAACAGCTCTGGGTTTGACATGGCCTTGTATGTTAAGCAGAGATAGCCTCTGAGTAGACGATATGCGAAAGAGTATAGGTGGAGTTTTTTTAGACAGTCAGCATAGGGCATCTGCTTTAGGTCTGTGATTCTTTTAGAGAGGTATTTCTGTGGCCTTTCCAGTTGTTGCAGATGTCTTGAGAGGTACATACCAAATGGGGCGTTGTATTCTATAATGGGTCTAATGAGAGATGAGTACAGTGGGGCAATGACCTCCTTTTTTCTGGATGAAAATCCCTTAGTAATGAGGTGTGCCACACAGAAGGATTTTCTGACTGTTGTGGCGATGTGGTTATTGAAGGTGAGACCACTGTCCACCTGTGTCCCTAAGTCTCTTATCACACTTTCGGTGTTTAGTGTACTGCCACCTATGTGGTAATTCACGGGTACATATTTTTTCCCAAAGGGGATAACTATACATTTCTTGGCATTGAGCTTGAGCCCATGGCTCTGCCACCAAGCATCTGCTTCTGTAAGGCCCTTTTGTAGAATATCCACATCATTTGGGGATTCAATAATGGCTCCCAGTTGGCAGTCATCTGTGAACTTTGTTAGCCAGAGTCCCTTAGTGTTGGCCTGTACTTCAGTGAAGAAGATGCCAAACAAGAGCGGTCCCAGGACTGAACCCTGAGGTACTCCACTTGTCACTTGTCTGGAGATGGAGTTGGAGTCGGCTACTTTTACAGTGTGGGTTCTGTCAGTATGCCAGTTGGCAACCCATCGAGTGACGTAGGGATTAATGCCCGGGTTAGTAAGTTTATCTATGATTCCAGAGTGGGGGATGGTGTTCAAGGCTTTGGTGTGGTCCAGATAAGCTGTGTGGACCACCTTACCCTTGTCCACAGCTCTGGAGACTGATTTGAAGAAGTCAGTCAGGTTCAGGAGACAAGATCGTCCCTTCACGAACCCAAACTGCATGGGGTCCAGTGTTTGAAGGTTGCCAGTGTCTTTGTTTATAAGTTCCATGATAATATATTCCATGGCCTTGCAGATCAGGCTCGTCAGACTGATGGGGTGGTAGTTCCTGGGATCCAAGGTGGATCCCCCCTTGTGGAGTGGGATAACTGTAGCTGTGCACCACTCAGTGGGCACGAAGCCTGAGGTGAGGCTATGATTAAACATGAAACTTATGTGAGGTGCCAGTTAATTTTGTAGTTCATGTAGTACACAGCCTGGGGTGTCATCTGGTCCCATGGTTGCTGTATTCTTAGCTTTGGAGAGTGCGTTTTTTACCTGTGTGGCCATTATTACTGGAATTTGCCAATCTTTTGGTATTGAGATGGTCCTTTCAGGGGGTGAAAGGGAGGTGAAGTTTGCACTGAATCGATCTACCAGGATATTGGCAATATCCTTGGGATCATTATATTTAATGCCATTCTGTTGTAGCTCAGAGCAGATCTGAGCATTGCCATTTAGATTCTTGACATAGCTATAGAATGCCTTGTGGCTGTCTTTGGAATCTTTGACAATTTTATTTTCGTAACTAGCTTTGGAGGATTTTATGAGGGATCTCAGCTTCTTACTGAGGCTGGTAAGGAAGTTTTTTGCATCCTGGGATTTTCCTCTTTTCTGCAACAGTTTCTTCCTTTTGTTGTAAAGTTTGTTTATGGCAAGGGACCACCAGATTGGCTTCCTTTTGTTGAAGGAGAGCATTTTGGTTCTATTGGGGATGGCACGATTCATGCACGAGTGGATGTGCTCGTACAGTGCCTTAGTGTAGGATTCAGCAGTTGAACATTCAGTTCCTGTCTGCATGGGTGTCATGAAGTTTGTTACTTCTGACTTGAGTAGCATGAAGCTGGCTTTGGAAAAGGTTTTTACATAGGTTTCCTTACTGGGGGGTGGGGAAGGGATGTGGATGTCAAGGGTGATTAGCTTATGGTCAGGCCTGACCAACGAGGGTGTGACCATAGGTGTGGAGCATCGTTTTCCCATGTTGGTAATGACCAGGTCTAGGATATTGGAGCCCCTGGTGGGGCTAAGGATTAGTTGATCCAGGGTGTTGGAATTTATGAATTCCAAGAACAGTTGGGCAAAGGTGTTGGCACATGAGTAGTTTTCCCAGTTAATGGCAGGGTTGTTAAAATCACCCAGTATTAGGGTGTTTGGTTGTATCTTAATATTTTCCAGTATGTTTAGAAAGGTGTAGTGAGAATCTTGGGGCATGGTGGGGGATCTGTAGCAAGCTTCAAATTTGGATTGCAGTCTTACCTAGTGTTAGTTGCACCTGGAGAATTTCAGACACATTGTGTTGGGTAACTAGCCTGGTGGTGTGAATATCATTGGTGAATATTGACACTCCTCCACTTTTAGTGTTTCGGTCCTGGTATGGTGGCCGAAAAGTGTGGTAAGAGTTGTAGCCTGGTATTGCGGGAGTGCTCTCTGGAGCCTTGAACCAGGTCTCAGTTACTGCACAGATATCAATGTTCTCCATTTTTAGGAGTGCCTCGAGAGAGTGCATTTTGAGGTTTAGACGTCTAGCATTGAGTAGCATTACCTTCAGATTTTGCATGCTTGTACCTGTTACGGTGGTGGTTTTGTCCTTTGAACTTTGCCTAAAAAAGGCACTATAGGGGTGGCAAGAGCCTCAGCCAGTAACCTGAATCTCAGGAGTGACAGGTGCAGACCATCTCTGGCAAAGCATCATGGTCTGTCGATCATGTCATCCCAGGCAGACAGATACTGGATTCCCTTTGAATGACACCAGAAGCTTAGCCAATTGTTTAAGTCAATCATTTTGTCCTTATACTGTGGTATAATTTTGGCCGAAGGCAGGCTGCTACTCAGGGCTAGGGTCATACCTGCCTGGGCCACATGATCCAAGATCTCTTCCATGTCTCTTTTCATGTAGTCCAGGGAGGTATGTCTCAAGTCATTCACTCCAACATGGACAATGACAGAATCATATTTGTACTTGTTGTGGAGTGACTTGAGTGCATGCGTTATGTGTCGGATCCTGGCACCCTACAGGCATCTGACTGTAATTTTCTCCTTGTTCAGCCTGGTGAGTGGGACATCAGTGTGCCTGATTATAGAGTCACCTATGACTAAAGTGTTGAGTATATTGTCCTGCCTTAGGGGCTGTTGTTGGGTGGCACACTGGTGTTGTGAGCTGTGTGACACTTTGGCTGTGATTGGTGTTTGCGTTTCAGCTTCGGAGGTCCTTGTTGCTTGGGCAGGTTACTGTTAAGGGCCTCCACATATGTTGGTTTAGTGTTGCTATGTGTGGGTGTTGGTGGTGTTGGTTTAGAAGGGCTATGTGATGCTTGAGGTGTAGTGCGGGTGTTAACCTTCTCCTCTTGACTGTTTAGCACAGTCTTGGGTGGAGAGAGCTTTGTTTCCAGTTTGGCTATGTAAGTGCATCTCTCGCAGGTTGTAGTGTTGGGTGGTAGGAGGAGAGGGTTGTCTGTGTACATGAGGCAATTGTTGCCTTGCCCCAGTATGCCCAGATTCACCAGGTGGACAGGAGAAATCACCGGAAGCTTACCCTTGGACATGCCTGGTTTGGTGCTTTTTTTGTAAAGTACAAGAGCTGTTTTCCCTTATCTTAGCAAGATACTTTGCAATTATAGGCTGTTTAGTGCCTACGATTAATATCTCTTTATTGACAAGGAGAATTGAGTGCTTGTATCAATTTCAGACGTCCTAGTGCTTTCCAGCAGGTTTTAAAGCAAGTGCTAGTCACAGGGATGCTTAAAGGTAAGATGAAAAAAAAATGGTTTATCCAAACACTGCAGAGGAGTTAGATGTGAAAGTAGGTAACTTAAGTTTTACCTGTCTAAAAAGTTAACTTTTAGTGGAGTCACTATTTTTAAAACAGCAAGATAGATTGAAAGGAGGTGGTCACTTTTGTATTCTGGTACTATGGAATACAGTAGGATGGCCAATAAATTTAAATAGTTGAAGGGGAGTGATTTCACAAAATGATGATTTTTGCGCTTACACATACAAGCCAGTAAAAACAAAGAGGAAATGAGATATATGATCAAATTAACATAAGGGGAAGGCAATTAGAAAGTCAGTGGTGTTCAAGAACACTACATTAACCGGGTGAGAGGGTGTGGAAAAAAATTTCTGCCTGACTCACAAGAGACAGAGCTGTGGTCTCTTTTCAAGTTTTAATATGCAGTTAAAAGCAGAATACAAGTAAAACACAAGGTAAATAAAACAAATCACAGTATTCAAAATAGATAAAGGCAGCAAAGTAATACAACAAATAAAAAGCAAACTAACCTTTCCCTCACAGCAAAGTATAGCAGAGCCTGCATGAGCCTTTCTAGTAAGTAGATATTCATCAAAAATGTGATTGTATTTCTTCTAAAACAAGTTTTTTTTTCATAATCTGGATATCCTTCTGCTGGGAAATATGATTTTTAGCATACATCTGAACTGTCGAAATTTTTCCCTCATATTTTTGGTATGTTCATAAAATTTGTGGTTTTCTGGCAAATTGTTGAGGATTGAAGTCACAAAATAATGATAGACACTTGAGTGTCAGACTTCACATCCCTAAGAAAAATGCATGTTAACACAATACCTTTTATTCCAGCAACTTTCTAAGTTTATAAGAGCAATATTTAAAATTTGTGTCTATTTTTGTACCTTTCCCTCTCTATTATTTTTAGCTTTGTCCAGATTTCTTGTGCTAAGAGGTTGAGAGGTATTATTCTCAGTTCTTGCTCTCTTCTTACAAATGCTCAGATGTTTGTCTTTTCTTCTCTTTATCTCCCTCTCCCTTTGTTGATTATCTTAATAATAATTCATAGCCTCACAATACATGTCCAATGCATTGTAAATAATTATTGTAATCTGTTCATTGCCTATACTGTTCTCTCCATATTATTTCTACCTTAAAAATCAAATAACATGAAACGTTTAACACTTGATTTTTACACCAGATCTCAAGTTTTAAAGTATTTTGCCACAAGTAGATTATAAAAGTAGACAATTGTTCTCATTCTCTGATTCATAAAAAATGCACCTTGCTAATGAAACTTGCATAAAATGTGATGCATTTTTAAGCACAGATAGTTCATAACAAAATTTTACACCTGTTCCAACTACAGTGATAGGCACATGCATGTGAGAGTCAACACCACCTACCATTTGCCATGTCTGCTTGCTAGTAGTAAGACTTGTAATTAAATAGAAGTGCACTGCAGTCCAGTACTATCATTCATCAAAATCAAACTGCTTATATCCTGATCCGATTTCTCAGAAAGATGAGAAAAAAAGTCTTAAAGCCTCTGGTGTTTCTCCATATATGACAGTGTAAGCCAAAGCATTAGTAGTGTAATAACATATTGCTTTCCTTTGCAGACATCCTACTACATTCTAAGAAACAAGTTGAATGTCAGTAATATGCTTTAGTTTCAATGACGGAAGGTTCCATCTCAGCATCAGTATAGATAGTTAAATTAGATGATTAGGTAGGAATGCTTTAAGAAAAAATGTATTCCCAAGGCAAGTCTTTCAATCAAAAAGTAATCACATTAATTCGTTTCAGCTGAACAATATAACCAAGTTCACGTTGAACTAACTCCATGAACATTCCCATATTAGTTTACTTACCTTCCCTAGCATAAATGTCTACTGTGGTTCTGTCACAGGTTTGGACTGAGCTTTCCTGGGATGTAAAATGTCTATTGTAAGGGAAAATGTTTTCCTATGAAATGCTTCTTCTTAAAAGTATTATCTACTTGCTTACAAAATGTTAAGTGCTAAAAGTGTTATCTGTTTAATCTATTTTTTCAGAATATAAAGCACTATATTTTTCAAAACTGGTGTACTGCCCGGGTCATGGCTGACGAGTGTCCATGGACTAGCCCAATAACTCAATTAATAAATAAATAAATTAGTAAATAAATAAATAAATAAATAGATAAAGTAAACACTTTTTAGCTTGTACAGTAATATCAATGTACTAAAGCATCCACATCTGAATGTAAATGCTAAATCAACCATAACCTTCTTAAAATACCTTGGATATTTTGCATTGAATACAAAATTATTCTGCATTAAATACTTGAGTTATTCTGCAATGCATTTGTCCTGCAAAATGTAATGCTGTAATCTTATGTTGCCATTACAACAGGCAGAGTGGCATCACTACCATCCAGAGGCATTGCATATCAGTTATAGAATGCAAGGAGGAGTTGGCTGTATTGCAAAGGAGCATACTTCTTATTGGATCCGAAATGACCCATGACCGACTGACTAGTA
Organism: Protopterus annectens; assembly: GCF_019279795.1. NCBI lineage: Eukaryota > Metazoa > Chordata > Ceratodontiformes > Protopteridae > Protopterus > Protopterus annectens. The sequence goes on from NC_056728.1 coordinate 1,774,880,075, forward strand.
TGATTTTGGCAACACCATATCAACCATCTTGGGGACATGGGAAGTGAGGTGGTTTGGCTCACTGCAATGCCTGCACCTACTGGATAGAGAGCTACATGACACATAATGTATAACCAAGGGATGTACATTTGTGTCTGCCAAGCCACACCTGTGTGTTAACCTTAATGGGGAGCATGTGTGGAAATATGTTTGCTTGCAGGGAAAGGGAGTACACAGGCCAGACACTGGAGAAGGGGATAAAGCCAAATAATATAACAACTCTTGGCTACCTGGATAACAGCTGCTTCCCTATAGGGCCTCACCCAAATGGGCATGTTTGCAGCAAGGCATACTTGGTGAGCAGGGAAAGATAACAGGAAAAAATGTTTTAGAATACTATATAATGCACTATGCTACAACTACTACCCCACCTCAATTATGAGCTGTCTTAATAGGAAAACTCCTTCTTTCTTTAATTCCTGTGTGGGAGTATATTCCTCAGTGCTACAAGTGAAATTCAACCACATATTGTTTTCATT
>NC_056728.1:1774883092-1774963554 GCF_019279795.1 Protopterus annectens
ATTTTTATGTGTTGAGGAGATTTTCATGAAGTGCATACTAATTAGCTCCCAATAATCTTGCCATTTTGACATATGACTGATCTATTAATAAAGTAATAACTTTTACAATAGAAGAGATAGTATATAAATTAAAGTCTGGAAAAGAAATAGCCCCTTGAGACCAGCTATTAGTATGTTTCTTTAATGCAATCCTAGGTCTATTAGGTGCCCATAGGAAATTTAACATTAGTGTATTCAGTTTCTTGATAATTATTTTTGTAGGTGGAAGTATTATTAATTGTATTAAGTATAAAATCTTGGGGAATATTATCATTTTAATAATTGTAAGTCTCTCCTCCATAGTAAAAAACATATTATTCCAGGTATTAAAAAGCTTTTGTATATTAAGAAAATAGGTATTATAATTATTATATATAATAGATTTAATATCTTTAGATAATATTATACCTAAATAAGTTATCTGACCTGAATTGGGTACATATTTAGTAAAATCACTAATGAGAATATTTTTTCGTGTATATATAGGTAGTATTTTAGTTTTTTCTTCATTGAATATTAAACCAGAAATACTTTTAAAATTCATCATTTTATCAAATAGAGACTGCATAGAAGAATTAGATCCTGCTGATGTAATTAGAACATCTGCAAAAAGTTGAATTTTGGATGTTGTATTTTCATCTATTTCAAAACCCTCTATGTCAGTACTGTTTCTGATCAAATTAGCCCAAGGCTCCATTACTAAAGTGAATAATAGTGGAGAAAGTGGACATCCTTGTTTTGTACCTTTAAAATTGATATTTTTGTGAAACATATGTTCCTACCTTAATATAAGCCAATGTTCCTTTGTATAAATGCTCAATTAGATTTACAAATGCATCTGAGAAGTTTGTGCACTTCAGTAAGGTAAACAGATAGTCCCAACTTACTGAATCAAATGCTGAACTTATATCAAGACTAATAAGTGTTAAATCTTTCTTTTTCCTATTTGCAAAATCAATTAATGTTAAAGTTCTTCTTATATTATCAAAAGTATTTCTATTTACAATGAAGCCTGTCTGATCTATATCTATAATGCCGGGGATGATTGTCTTCAATCTATCAGCAAAAATACTCATAAACATTTTATAATCAACATTAAGTAATGAGATGGGCCGATATGAAGTACATCTAGTTGGATCTTTATTAGGTTTTAAAATTGGCGAAATAAATGTATATTGCCAAGACGGGGGGGGGGTTATTAACTCAGTTTTTGCCAAAATAAAAACCTTATGTATTAATGAATATCTACTTTTAGAAAGGATTTTATATATCTCTGGTATAATACCATCATTACCCGGTGCTTTGTTTGATTTAAGCTTATTTATTTGTGTAATAACCTCTGTATATGAAATACTTTTGTCCAATAGTTTAATCTGTTGTTTATTAAGCTTTTTATTCATGTTTGTGGTTATAAACTCCTTTATTTTATCTTTAGGTTCCATGTTAATGTTATTATGGTTAATTTTGTGAAAGTGATTTCTAAATTCATCTAGTATTTCTGGTATACAAGAAACATTCTTCTTTTTCCTTAGAGAAAAGATTTCTTTGATATGGTTTTGTTTATTCAACCTTTTTGTTTTATTTTTAAGTCTATGTAAGTATTTGGGGCTTATTGAATAAGACAAAAACTTGTATTTCTCTAAAGTTATTTTAACTTTATGAGTTAAAATTTCTTTGTATTTCTCATTTAGTTTGTTTATTTCTTCAATAACTTTCTTGTCCATAATATTTTCTTTATTATTATGTTTATGAGTCTAATTTACTTTGAATATCTAACAATTCCTTATCCCAAAACAGAAGAAAAGATGGCAGGACACTGCTGCTGCTCAATAAAACTTTTAATAAAAACTTTAAAACAAGTGAACAAAGTAATCCAAATGCAGACAAAATGAAAAAAGGTTAGCGCTTTCGGGTTAGCGCTAACCTTTTTTCACCTTTTTTCATTTTTTCATTTTGTCTGCATTTGGATTACTTCGTTCATTTGTTTTAAAGTTTTTATTAAAAGTTTTATTGAGCAGCAGCAGTGTCCTGCCATCTTTTCTTCTGTTTTGCTTATTTTGGATTCGCAGGACTTTGGCAAGGCTAAGTGGATTCATTTTGTTTAATTCCTTATCCCAAGATTTCCTTTTATTATTATACCATCTGATACTTTGTCCATATAGATATGATTTTAAGGCATCCCAAACATAGACAATGGAGACTTCAGGAGTATTATTTATGTCTAAAAAATGTTTTACTTCTGAAAGTATATATTCTTTATAGTCTTTTAGTTGAGTTAAGTATGCTGGTATCCTTTTGATCTGAACATTATGAGTATTTTTTATCATGAATTCAAAAACAATTGAATTATGATCAGATATAGGACATGAAATGATTTTGGAATTAATTAAATCTGTTACCATCTGGTTAGAAATAAAGACCCTATCTATTTTTGAATAAGTTTTGTATCTGTTAGAAAAAAGGTGTATGGTAATGATTTTGAATCTATCTGATTATTAATATCATTCAAATGATAAGAATTAGCAAAATCATTTAAATGTTTTGCATTAGATGTAATTCTTCTTTTCCTATAGTGGTAGTATCACTTTCATGTAGTATACAATTAAAGTCACCAGCTAAAATAATATCTCCTATAGAGAATGATATGATCTTATCAAGATGATGTTTCACTGTATTAATACCAATTCCAGGTATCCAATATACATTAATTAAAGTGTAAGTCTTCCCATTAATTTGTATTGTAACCATACAAAACATTCCTTTGTCATCCTGATAAGACTTAATGGTTTTAGGAATGGGCATACTTTTATTCCATAAAATAGCCACTCCTCTTTTATCTGAGTGTGCTCTGATCTAACCAATACTGTATATTTGTTTGTGGCTAGTTTATCAATATCTTTTTTCAAGAGATGGGTTTCTTGCAGGAAGACTAAGTTGGCCTTATGTAAATTAATGTATCTTATTAGGCTTGCCCTTTTACACGGATTATTCAATCCATTAATGTTTAAAGAAATTCCTTTTAAAGATGTCATTTGGCATTTTTAAAACTTAAGAATCTTATGATCAAAATAACAAATAACAACATAAGTAATGTTACATCTCCTCCTTTAGGTGTACCTTTAAATATAGCTGTATTTATTGAATCTCTTATGGGATTTTGTATAGGATTCAATTTTGTTTGTAGTGACAATGAGTGTACAAAATATATTGTGGATGTCAAAACTACATATAACAATGAACAAGTGAAAATAATGTAAGGATTAAACCTTGCATCCAGCCTGGAGTTATAAACTCCAACTTAGAGTAGTATTTACCACTCAAGTTAACCCCCTACCCTAAGCAGCAGTACCTCAGCTACCACCTTATCAATTTAATACTAGTTATATTTAACTGAGGTTAACAGTTTTCAATTCAATTATCTAGCAAGACAAGACTACACATTTGGTAAAACAGCATCATATAAACTAAAATAAACTTTTTTTTTAAAAACTGTTCATACTACTATATACATCTATGTAATATAAAAGACTTGTATTCAAATAGCATTAAAATAATCTTGATGTTAGAAATCAAGAGGAGAGAAAAATAAGTTCTAACATTCATTTAAATCAAAAACTTTGGCTAATATGATTCAGACATTACATATATTAAGATGCATCTATTTTCTGTCATGTAAATGCAGTCAACAGCTTCCAAAAAAACCTTGAATTGCTTGTATATGAGCATTTTACTTATACTCATTATTGTCAATAGAATAAAATATTGTATTTATAGAAATTGTTATAAATCATACTGCATAGTTATGCAGATTCTCAGAAACACTTGCATTATTGTAAAAAAAAAAAAGAAGCCATCACACACACACACACATATATATATATATATATATATATACACACACACACACACACACACACACATATATATATATATATATATATATATACACACACAACACACACACACATATATATATATATATATATATATACACATACATACACACACACACACACATATATATATATATATATATATATATATATATATATACACACACACACACACACACACACACACACACACACACACACACACACACACACACACACATATATATATATATATATATCTGATCTCACTGAGTTGTGTCCTTGCTGAGAACTATCCTACTTGCTGTCCCTACAATAAATCTGTCTGCTTCATACAAAATAATGCACAGCAAGCACATTTTAGTAACCAGATTTTACAACCATGCTATACTACTGCTTTTAAATATATCACATGACAATTTCTTACAGAATAGAGTTATAAAATTATTTATGCTTGTCAATCAGATGAATTAAATGAGTTATAGTAATGTATATGTTTGGAACATAAGTTTTTAACACAGATTATTATGCTGCTGTTAAGTAGATTTTCAAAAACATATGAATAAATGTTTCATTTTCTATGCCTTCTAAAATAAGACATTTACTTACTACAAGAAACTGCATCATTAAAACTCATTATAACTGACATATTTTATGAATTATAACATAGATATTTAAGTAATTATATAAAATAACTCACATTTAGATGTTAAAGAGTTCATTTTCCTTCACATAGTCACATTTGCATCAGTTCTACTTCCTGGTAGAGTGTTCTTCCTGAATCTGTGATGTGTCAGTGTGATATCTAGGTCAAAGGTTAGACTGACTGCTTTCAGCTTCTCTGTGAGAATTCTGAGAGTTGAAGCTTTTGAAGTAGCTCATGGACACTGTGCATGAGACAGCCCACATCCCAGATTGTCTCCCTTAACATTTTGGCGGTAAACTTATTAAAAACTAGTGACAAACATTCATTTAGCAGTGTAAATGCATCTAAACATGACAAAACCTTCACAATGTATTTTACAGGTTATTACAGCCTCTGTGTAAGTGAAATTAAGCCCAAAGTTATTAATAAGTAATAAAACTCAATATTTTTGTCCCAACTCAATTTTTATGCAAATCTTATTATTTACTGTGTCTATATGATCAAAAGCATTTCTATATATTAATAAAGAAAAGAAAAAGAGAGTAGAAAATAAAAGAGTGTAAGGCAGAAATAAAAAAAAATGTAAGAGAAAGCTATAAGAAGTATATACAATGGAATATTACTTACTGTTTATATTAATAGAGTTAAAAATAAAACATATTATTTACTATTATTTAGTTCTAATTATTATTAGTTAAAGCATGACAGATTATTTACAAACAAGCATAAGCAGTATAATCAAGAAAGTATAGTTAGGAATAGCATTTGAAGAACATATAAACTTTTTACAAGGAATAAATATGTTATTATTCTATTAATCATATTTTCATTACTCTTCTCTCCCTGCCCTCCCCCACCCTTTACCCACTACATAATCTAAATAGAATGTCATTGTTTAAACAAAGAAAAGAAGAAAAGGAGAAGAAAAAAAAAGAGAAAGAAAAAAATGTATCAAATTACTGACCTTACTTCTCTTTTTCAGAAAGAGAAACAAATTGAATCATAACTTGTTATTAGTTCTTCAGATATTTTGACTGGTTATGAAACAAAACATTTCTTTGCACACAGAGAATAACTTTGATTAAATCTTTTTCAGAATATTTGTGGCTTTCTGGAAATGCAGGAACTATATTTAAAAAGATTAATAATGAAATAAAATGATGAGAGAAAAAAAACATAGAACAAATCATTTGTTTTTTAGTCTCTTCTTCTTCTCTGAAGTCTTCCACGAAGTTTCAGTTGCCAGTCTCTTTAATGAAGGACTAGCCCATTCCATTTCCTCTATTTTATCCAAAATCTTATTTTTTGATAAACAGTAAAGCAGAGTCTAAGTCATCAAAAATTTTAGGACCATCAGGAAGGAAGATTTTAAGCTTGGCAGGAAACAGAAGGTATGTTTTAAATTGTGCTTTTTAAGCTCCCTTATTAGTGGCAGAAAAACTTTTTTAGCTATTACCATGGAAGAATAGTCATTGTCAAAATGCACAGTTGTCTCATTAATCTTAACAGGAGCTTTAGCCCAAGCAGATTTAAGAACCATCTCTTTATCAAAAGATGATAGAAATCTAACTATAACTGATCTAGGATAGTTTTGTTAGAGTTAGTATTAGCTATAGATCTATGTGCTCTTTCGATACCAAAAGAGAATGCTTCTGGTAAGTCTAAAGCTTTAGGAGCCATGTTGTTAAAAAGAAGTAATATTGTTACCTTCAATATTTTCTGGCAGTCCAAAAATCCTAATGTTATTGCCTAGATCTATTTTACAGGTCATCAAGCTTTGTTTGTAAATGTGTATTTTGTTTCAGCAGAAACTCAATGTTGATTTCCTCTTCTTGGATTCTATTTTCCATGTCATTCACAGCTTCTTCTATGCCTGTCATCTGGATCTTCTGTTGTTGCAGGTCTATATGTAACAAGTCTATTTGTTTTGTAGTTTTTCTATGAAGGTATCTATTTTAGTATCCATTTTATCCATCTTAGCAGTAAGTTGCTGGATTATAGTTATCAGAGACTGAAGTTCTTTCTTGATGCTGGAGTCTTGAGAATTTGTCTTACTGAAACTCATTTCAGACTGATAAACTGACAGGAAAATTTCCAAAGTGATTTCTGACAGGAATATTGTTAAAATTTCCTTTCTTTTTTAGATATAGTTCAAGAACTATATAAAACAAACATATTTAGAAAGAAAATTACTTCAAAAATTAATTTTTTAAGTAATTAATTCCTGTCAGTGTAATGAAATTGGTGGAGCTGAAGAAATCTGCTGCTATCCTGTGTTCATCCTTGGCCACCTCTTGCTCATATCCTAAACCAACAGTGATTTCACTTTCACTTATCTTTATATTATTCTCTCCGTCTGACTTATTTATTTATTTGCTGGGATAGTCCACTGAGCCAAAGGGCCCATTTTCAGTGGTGGCCTGAGGAGAAAAGCTCCACAGGTAATAAACAAAAAAGACATACAGTAGATATATAACATTGCATAACATTGAGCAAATACATTTGGTGTGAGCACATTACTGGAGTTTGTACAACAATACTGTGATGTAAATATTGTGCAATTGGAGTAAGTTCATTACAGTGCTATATACAGACAAGTGAAGCATTTTAAATTGAGTTGATAAAATTATAAGATTCAGCACATTGTATAAAATTTCTAACAGGTGAATTGAAGTTACAAAATGACATGATTCCACAATGCATAAAAAAGAAATTCTAGCAGTGGATAATAGTGAGGCTTGCACCTGGCATTAGTATAGATATCACAGACGGTATAAAGTAGCAGGACATTACAACAGAAATTAAATATTTTACATGTCCAGTATGAAAGTTTACATTAAGTAGAAGCTGATTGTGATTTGAGGGAGGGGGACAAGGTGCAGGTACAGTTTCAGTTGGAAGTTAAAAAGTGTTTTAGGGAGGTTTTGAAAATGTCAGAATTTCTTGTAGTTCTAATAGTCAAGGGTAAGGCATTCCAGGCCTTTTCTACGGAGCAAAAGTATAGAGGCTGTCCAACAGACAGGACTGGTTTTTGAACCTGCAAGAAGTGCTGATTCTTAGATCTAAGAGCCCTATTTGGTTGGTAGGCACTGAACATCTGGCTAAGGGAAAGGCAGTCTGTTCGTTTAAAGATTAGTTTATGGGATATAGTCAGTTGTAGGTAGGACAGGTAGTGAGGCAGTTCAAGCTTGTTGAGGGAGTGAAGTGCAATACAGTGGTGGGTGATATGTTTGATGTTAGAGGTAAATATTGCAATTTTGTTGTAAAAAGCTGCGAGTTTAGCTTTTAGGGAGGATGAGAGATTAGTAAGTAGGGGTGCAATGTAGAGTAGGGAAGGTAGTAGATAAGTGGAAACAAGAACTTGTGTTGTGGAGGGGCTAAGGAAGTATTTGTGCCTAAAGAGACTTTTTCTTGACTCTTGTGAAACTACAAAAGTTAATAATCCTGGGGAGATCTTTCTGTCTTTCACATGGTTAGATATCTTTTCTGTTTGTACAATTAGACAAGATGAGCTTAAGCACTACTTTTTTAAGTTTAATTAGATTATTCAAGGCACGTTTGACAATTACAGAATGTGGCCATGCCATCTGTGTACTGACAGCATTAGAAATGAAAAAATGTTGCGAAGAGGTGAACACTGAGGAAGAAATGCCCAGGTGAAGTTAAATAAAAGTTTGTTCTCCAACACAATGCTCATGCAAATGTCAAAAAGATGATTTGACTTCACATTAAACAAGTGGGTGCAATGTTAGCATTAATTAATCATGATTTGTGTCAATTATCAGGATTACTGGTGGCTATTTTACATGACCTAACTGTGCGAAGTTTATGAATGTGAAATATTACAGTGATGTAGCTTAGGCAAACGGCTGAAAAGATGCAAAAGTAAGTGTTTGAGGCCTATGACCAGATGGTTTATCTAGATCAGCAGTTGATAACAATGAAAGGCAATGCTTGCTGAAATAAAAATTGAGATTTGGTTGGTCTACTTGAAGGTGAAGAATGGATTGACTTCTTAGGAGTTTGTTAAAACAAAGATGGTGCTTTGGGAAGAATACTGTTGGTATTCAAGAAGTAATAAGGCTTCTATTAATCCAGTCGGAAAACAAATGTAGAAAATAAAGGATCATTTTAGTTCAGTATGTATCTTGGTATAAAAAAGTAAGTCCTGTGCCAGCTGTGGCAGCAAGGTTAAGTTTTACAGTAGCCCTCTACCAATATATGCTGATTATTATTAATTCAGAAGTTATGCTAAAGCAACAAGTACAGGTCCACGAAGGCATTTAAAGTGTGGTGAAAGATAAAGTATAGACTGACTTTTCTGACTGTATTGACATTTTATCATAAGGAATGTTGGTCACAGGTGCAGAGTAGACAATGAACAAGTTAAAATAGTTGCCTTTTGTAGTCTACTGATGCAGCAGATGAAATAGAATACATGAGGTCTGCTAATCTCAATGATAATAGAGGAGGAAGAAGAGGCACAATCTAAGCAAGGAGATACTGAAAACTTTTATTTAATATCATGGCTGGAGCTTGATGTTTTTCTGATGCTGAACTTCAATACAGGACTGTAAAAAGTATTGCTAGGCAACTTTACTGTGCTTGTTGGGATTTAATATATCTATGTCATGTCTGCACCACCATGGTTGTTGTGTTTCTCCTGTAAAAAAAAAAAATATATATATATATATATATATATATATATATATATATATATATATATATATATATATATATATATATATATATTAATATTATAATCTTAAAACACTTAATCTTGAAAATCACAATCACAAGACCATAATACTGAAAGACCAAAATGCACAGGCATACTGACTGGCAAAAGGACTGACTGTATTGAAGAAATAAATTAAATTAATTTGCTATTTTGTGTAAATCGTATGGATATTTCATGCTCCATCAGGATTCCAATGAAACAAGTGGGCATTGATGATATCCTGGAGGTTTTTATGTTCATGCTTTTAGTTTAGTTTAATAAGTCAGGTTATAAATTTAGGGCTATGAGTTACTAAAAAAATAAATCACACAAAACAAGAACAAGTAAGATGGTTGGAGAAGTACAAGGAAGAATAATGTTTTGAGAAATGAAAGATAAGGCAGACAGCTCAGGCGCTTTCAACATTACATTGGCTTATGACAATAAGTTAGGTGTAGTGGCAATACTGAATATGAGATATGAGACATTCTGTAATGAAAGTTATTTAATATGCAAAAACATATACAGTGATTGGAGAAATCTGTTAGCATGTCTGCTGTAAATTTGTAAATTTAGAATTATCCACAGGAAGAACTGTAGTTGTAATTATTAAAAATAAAATGCTCTCACTTCTGATAAGTAGATAAAATAAATCCACATATCACCGCGATGGAAAACAAACTTGTACACTCCTAAAGGCAGACAGAGAAAAAAAAATCATAAAATGTCAATAATCCTAATCTTAAATACATACACAAAAAGTCCCACATGTAATCTGTTCAGTCTTTATCACAGTTTAAGTTCACGTTATAAGATGACAACAACATCTGTGCTGACATTTTGATTCCCTTTATAAAACTACAATGTTTCCATGCTTACACAAGGTTGGCACTTCATATCACATTCATTTATTTGCAGATCCTGGATCATGCTTATCTTTTGCACACTAAGCAACAGCTCATTTCCATTTTAGAGGTGTATCTTGAAATATACATAAACATCATCTTCATACAGTTAAAATGAAAAATAAAATTCATTTTCACTTATTTTTGTCGTGAAGGGGCAGTTCCCCCAGTACTACATATGTGTGGAGCTGAGGCTCCATATTATACTACTTAAATGTTCCAACTCTGATGCCACATAGCTTTAGTTCATAGGTTCATAGGTTCATACTAGGCTATCTGCCCAAGGGCATTTATAGGCCTAGCCCATAGTTATGTGGCTTTCGCCACCCCTTTAGTTTGAAGAAAACTATGCCTATTATTTTGCTGTGCCTCTGTCAAGCAGTGACACTGAAGTAATCCCTGTGGTATATCTGCGATCTCCCATCCATTGGTCAAGATTCCTCTTCAACAAGGCCAGCGAGGTGCTCTGCCTCACATGCACCGGGATTTTGTTCCACAGCATAGGGAGTCTCTGGGTGATGAATCTGTCCCTCCAGCACATTCTATTAATAACCGTGTCAAGGTTTAAGTCTCCCGCCGTTGTGGTGGTTCTGAGGGATCTAGATTTTTTGAGGTGAAGCATATTCATCAAATCTGGGTTTGACATGGCCTTGTATGTCAGGCACAGGTCACCTCTGAGCAAGCGGTATGCGACTGAATAGAGCTGGAGTTTTTTCAGTCGGGCAGCATAAGACATATTTTAGAGACCCTTTATCCTTTTGTTGAGGAACTTTTGGGGCCTTTCCAGCTGCTGCAGGTGTCGGGTCAGATACATTCCGAATGGGGCATTGCACTCAATCATAGGTCTAATGAGTGATGAGTACAGGGGGACGATGACCTCCCTTGATCTAGATGTGAATCCCTTCATGATCAGGTGGGCAATGTAGAAGGTCTTCCTAACTACTTTAGCAACGTGAGTGTCAAACGAAAGGTTACTGTCAACCTGGGTCCCCAGATCCCTGATAACTTCTTCTGTGCTCAGTGGATTGCCACCTATATGGTAGCTAGGGGTAACCTTGTTTTTCCCGAAGGGTATGACTATGCATTTCTTGGCGTTTAACTTTAGGCCATGGCTCTGGCACCAGTTATCCGTTTCTGTGAGGCCCTTCTGAAGGATATCTGTGTCAGATGTGTTTTCGACTATGGCACCCAGTTTGCAGTCATCTGCAAACTTTGTCAGCCATAACCCTCCTGTGTTTGCTTGTACTTCGGAGAAGTAGATGCCGAACAAGTGTGGACCCAGGACTGAGCCCTGTGGGACACCACTTGTGACCGGCTTTGAGTCTGACATGGCGCCAGCAACTCTGACCCTGTGGGTTCTGTCACTTAGCCAGTTTGCAACCCATCTTGTGATGTATGGGTTTACATTCAAGCTGATGAGTTTTTCGATGATACCTGAGTGGGGTATTGTGTCGAAGGCCTTTGCCAGGTCGAGGTAGGCTGTATGGACTGCCGTACTCTCATCAATGGCCTTGGTGACTGTTTCAAAAAGTCAACCAAGTTTAAAAGGCATGATCTGCCTTTGACAAAGCCAAACTGGGTTGGATCCAAAGTCTGCAAGTTCCTATGTCTTTATTTATGAGTTCCATTATGATCCTCTCCATGGCTTTGCAGATAAGGCTTGTCAAGCTAATGGGACGGTAATTTCCAGGGTTGGTGGAGGCACCCCCTTGTGAAGTGGGAGCACAGTCGCTGCGGCGCCACTCCTTGGGTGATCCTGAGGTGAGGCTAAGATTAAACAGCTGTCCTAACTGCGGGTTTAATTCCTCATTAAGTTCGTGGAGTACACAGCCGGGGACACCATCCAGTCCCATGGATGCTGTGTTTTTTGCCTTGGAGAGCAGTTCTCACCTGGGCGTTTGGGATGTTTGGGGGGCTACAATACTCTGGTATAGATATCTCTCCTTTTGTGGGGGAGGGGGGGGGAAGTTAGCACTGAACCTGTCAGCCAGTATGTTGGCAATGTGTGTAGGTTCAGTAATCTTCACATCATTTTGAACTAATTCTGAGCATATCTGGGAGTTTCCTCCTAGGTTTCTAACATAGCTAAAGAAGGCCTTATGATTGTCTTTTGAGTCCTTGGCGATTTTTCTCTCAAAATTAGCCTTGGATGATTTTATGAGAGCTCTTAGTTTTTTTACTTATAATGATCAAGGGTGTCTTACCTTTCAAGGATTTTGCTCTATCTTGTAGTGGCTTCCTCCTTTTGTTGTAGAGCTTGTTTATGGCTGGGGTCCACCAGACTGGACGCTTGCCTTTGGTACAAAGAGTCTTAGTTTTGTTTGGGATTGCCTGATCCATGCAGTCCTGTAGGTGCTGGTAGAAGGCATTTGTTAGTGATTCAGCGGTTTGAGTAATGTTTACCACCGGCTCAGGGACCTTAAAGGAGACCACACTAGTTTTTAGAAGTGTGAAGTCGGCTTTTGAGAAGTTTTTCACTGTGGTCTTTTTTATTTCAGGTGGGGGCGGGATGAGGACCTCCAGCGAGATTAGTTTATGATCTGATCTCACTAGTGAGGGGTATACTTCCGATGTTGAACATTGTGGTCCCATGTTCGTGATGATGAGATCAAGTATGTTTTCACCTCTTGTGGGGATGGTGCCTAGTTGTTCCATGGCATTTGAGTTTATGAACTCCAGGAACCTTTGGGCTAGAGTGTTTGGGCTTGAGTAGTGTTCCCAGTCTATATTAGGGTAGTTGAAGTCACCTAGTATGATGGAGTTTGGAGATACATTTATCCCCTCTAGTGTTTTCAGGAAGGCCATGTGAGGTTCCTGAGTTTGAGAGGGTGGCCTGTAACATGCTACAAATTGCAGAGCAGTTTTGCCTATGGTTAGTTGCACCTGGATGGTCTCCGATGCATCGTGCATTGCCACCAACCTTGAGGTGTGGGTGTCCTTTATGAATATGGACACCCCCCCCTCCTTTCTTTGTGTTGTCCGGATTTTGGGGCCGGAACGCATGATATGAGGTAAAATCTGATATTGCTGGGGTGCTCTCAGGAGCCTTGAACCAGGTTTCTGTCACAGCACAGACATTGATGTTCTCCATACTGAGAAGGGCCTCGAGTGCGTGCATCTTGAGATTGAGACTTCTGGCATTGAGCAGCATTACCCTTAGTATTTTTTCCTTTTTTGTGTTCTAGGGTGGTAGGTTTAGTATTTGAGCCTTGCCTAAAAAAGGCACTATGGGGGTGGCAAGAGCCTTTGCCAATATCTGGAAGCCCAGGGGTGACAGGTGCAAGCCGTCCCTTGCGAAGCAGCGTGGCTTGTCCAGCATGTCATCCCCGGCAGACAGACATTGGATCCCCTTTGAATGACACCAGAATTTAAGCCAATTATTAAAGCTGATCATCTTATCACTGTATTGTGGCATCATTCTAGGTGAAGGTAGGATACTGCTCAAGGTCAGGGTCATACCTGCCTGGGCTACATAATCAGAGAGCTCCTCGATGTCTCTTTTCATGTAGTCCAAGGAGGTACGTCTCAGGTCGTTGACACCAGCGTGGACAATGACTGAGTCGTACTTGTACCTGCTGTTGAGAGACCTGAGTGCTTGTGTTATGTGGAGGATTCTAGCGCCCGACAGGCAGCTTACTGTGACCTTCTCCTTACTCAGTCTGGTGAGCGGGACGTCAGTGTGTCTGACTATGGAGTCACCAATGACGAGTGTGTCTGGCATTGTGTTTGGCCTTAAGGGCTGTGACTGTTTGACACTCTGACTGTGTGGTCTATGTGTTGCATGTGTTGGGTCCTGAGGTGGTAGTTGTTTGGGTGTCTGCTTTGGTGGCCTCTGCTGTTTTGGTAGATTTTTGATCAGAGCCTCCGAGTATGTCTTTGTGTGATTATGTGTATGATTTGAAGTTGTGATGGTACTATGTGTGACTGGGTATGTAGTGTGTGTGGTTACCTTCTCCTCCTGTCTGGTCTTGCCAGTCCTATGTTGAGAGAGCTCAGCCTCCAGTTTGGCCGTATAGTTGCATCTCTCGCATGTATTTGTGTTTTGTGGGAGAAGGAGAGGGTTGTTCAGGTACATGAGGCAATTGTAACATTGCCTCAATATTCCCAGGTTCACCAGCTGAGCAGGAGAGGACTCTAGCAACTGATCCCTCGACATGCTAGAAGGAATAGATAAAAAAACTTACAAAAGACTCCGGGGGATGTGGATTCTAGGCTGGTGGAGTACTATCTATAATAGGAGTGCTTTATCAGGGTGAAAGTACTGTAGGAGCAAGTGCTAGGCTTTACAGATAGAGAATAGTCTACTTGGGAATCAAGTAGAGATGAATTTTTTAGTTATAGGATACGCTGGTTAGATCAGCAGTACAGCTCAAGGAAGGTAGTTTTAAGGGAAAAATTGAAGAGTGGAATTTAGGTAGCCCGAATAGTTTAACCTTGTTAAACCGCCACTGCTCTTGTGTGACAAGAAAGTGCTTAGTTTTTGAATAATACCAAGTATTTCCTTTTCTCCAGCATTGCCTGACCTTAGACTGAGAATATTTAAGTATAGAAGTTAAACCTTAGCTTATGTTGGTTCATGTTTAAAAACATTTTAAGCCGAAAACAGTATTGCTGTTGCAAATTTACTCTTCATTATTTATTCACTAACTACATTTTCTGATTTGTGATTTCTGTCCTGAACGTTTAGCAGCTGGCATTTCAGATTTCACTGCTGTGCCATGAAACCCTTCTACTCATGTATGTTTGCTGCTAATAAGTCAGATTTATTTTCAGTTACCAGAGCTTGGTACATGTAGGATGGAGTTACTTCCCTAAAAGTAAAGATCTTTCAACCCCTCCGATCTATAGATGGGCATCCCACTCCCTTAAACTCCAAGTGATACCTGAAATCTTCAAAATACTTTTGGGGAACTGCCTTCCAAATCATGCGCTCTCCAGAATGTTGTGTACAAATTAACTATACGTACCTTCCTATACCCACAGCTGTGCTGTTGTTCAGAGATACTAGGGTATGCCTAGGTCCTCCCTGTTCTCATTTGCTAAACATCAGCATATCAAAATTGCCTTGGTAAATACTGGCAACACTCACAGCAAGTTCAGCATCCCTGAACCATATCTTACATCTCAGTGTCTTGGCTTAAACTAGATAATCTTATCTCAGTCTCTGTTAGCTATAATTATCAGACAACCCAGACTCAAAGATGTATCAGGTCAATTGGTGGTGGGGCACTTCTATTGTTAAATTAAAATGCACAGAACTGCAAAGTGCTTCTCTTGTGTGTAACAGCACAAATCCAGATAAGGTAACAGTACGAGGAACTAGTTACAAACCAAATCACTTTATTTTATACTAGGGATACAGCAAAAAAGTCCGGTTTCAGCATGAAAATGCCTTTGTCAATTCTTTAAAGGTGGAACCACACCTTTTGTGCTGCGATCCATAGCTAAAAAAAAAATAAAATTGTTTTTCAGCTACTTCCTGCTGATAAGTTGTTTGTATTTTACATATATTATTATCCAGGAAACTCGGCTATCTTCAGAAAGTAATATCATGCATTGTTCTGACCAGGACCCTAATTGCTTAGGTGTTCACCATATTGTTCACTACTGCAGTAGCCTTAACTGTATGAGTTATTTCTTGGGACACAAAGCCCTTCAGAGCATTATTACTGCTGAAGAGTAAGCTCCTCTGAGGCTTTCAAGCAGTTTGTTCTCCTCTTTGCTGTACAGATAAGTTCCCCTTGCAAAAAAAAAAATCTTCAATTTAATAGTTATGTTCATTATTGATACTCTCTTCTTAAAGTTATGGAGTTTGTGTTGTAAAGGACTGTCATGACACTGTACTGTACTTTTAAATGGGGAAGTAATTGAATCTATTTTTTTCTGTGTAGAAATTGTGTTTATTTTACTATGTGGAGCTGACAGTAATTTTTACTGTCTCTGTGAAAAAAATGACTTTTAAAGACTTTTTGTTTTTAGTGACATTTGCTGCTTATTTTCACTAGGAAAGTGGCACCATTTTTGGCTTGCCGGTGGAGCAATCTATTGGTCCCACAGTCAGTACTTCTTCCAGCCAAAAAAGAAAAAGTTAAGCAAACAGCATTTGCCATCACAGTAGACCAGCAATTTGCCTCTGCAGTGGGTGGGTGACTCTGCTGTGACAACTAGTTGTACCTCAGATCACTCATCTTTTACCCTGGATCCCTCTGGTGTAGTACCTACAGCCACCATGGACTGGGGAGTTAGCCACAACATCTGCAGCTGTTGGGATCTCCTCAATGGGCAAGGGAGAACCACTCTTGTCAGTCCTGGAGAGGGAACAAGGAAGGCTTTCCTGTTTTGTCAGAAAGTTGTGCCCAACCCCGGAGAAGCTGCTGCTGTGATTAATAACATTGTTGGTCCCATTTTTCCTGTCAAAAAAAAAAAAAAAACAGAAGATCAATCATGTATCTACTCCTTCACAAATTTCCTTAGGCAATTGTAGTTTACTGGGTCTGGCTAAGGGTTTAACTCAGGCTATCGATTCTTCTTGAAAATTAGTTTCTGGTAAAAGAAACAGGGATACCTCATTTCCTGAAGTGATTCAAGATTCTGAATCTGGGCAGGAGGAAGAAGGGAGAGATATAGGGTTTTCTCCTAAGATTTTTTTATTGAAACTCGAGGAAGAGCTCAATCTTTGATTCTCCCTGTGGGGGGTTCTCTTTCTCTGAGACTCTTTCTAGAATGTGCCAGTGTTTTCAGTGGGAGAACACTGAGGTTTCTCAGTCCCTAAGAAAATGCTATTAGCTGTTACAAAAGGTATTTCCAGAACCTGCAGCCATACTCCCAGTTCTATCAGCTCTGGAGGATGTGTGTGTGTGCCACTGCCTGCAACTTTCCTGACAATCTGCCAGGTGGACTACTCTCTCTCTTTCTCTCTCTCTCTCTCTCTCTCTCTCTCATTCAACCTTCATGTTTCTACTCTAGTCACAAAATTCTTCCATCTGACTCAGCTGATTCCCAAGGGAATATCTTCAAGATCCAAAGTTGTCTTCCTACTAGTGTATTTTTCCCTTATCATACCCATATGACTTAACTTTATAGGCTCCACAGATTTCTAACCAAGAAAATTAAAGGCCTTATATCCTTCGGCTATCTTAGAAGATAAGCACAAACCTCCTTGCACTCAGTAGCCTGCTGGCTACTCCAAAGTGATTTGCCTCACATTTTGAGCCATGAAAGACTGAATCCTATTTGGCCTCCTATTTCTTCCCAAAACTGTTGACTTAAAAGTGTTATCCTCAAACAGGGAAGACTCACTTAAGTGACAAGTTCCTATCTCAAGAATTCTCAGCCTATGGAATTGTTTACCACTATAGGTAAGACAATGTCCTACTCTGTGTACCTTTAAGGCCAGTCTTGACAACTGGATGGGTAGGCACAAATTTATCCCAAAGTTATTATGTCAAACCATGCTCAGTTTGAGAGGAGAACACTATTAAGTGCTTGTGAAGGGCAGCAGTAACTTTTTTAAGGTTTACTTAAAGGCTAGGCATCTTACGGTCCATGTGATTGGTTGCCTAGTATTATTCTTATGCTTCTATGTTATTCTAAGTGGTGACTCACATATTATCTATTGGGGTAGCATAGGCACTTAGTAGTTCAGGCTTCTCACTCACAGCTCCAGGGTCCAGGCTCTAATCCTGACCATGTTGCACTATTTGTATGTAGTTTGCATATTCTCTCCCTCTGTACCTACTTGGCTTTTCTCTGAGTTCTTCTTTATATTCCCACCTTCCAAAAATTACAAGTTGATATAATACATTTATCCTTCTGGATTAGGAGAAACTAAAAATAGTTTCAGAAAGAAAAGTTCACTTTACCTGATTACAGAACAAGATACAATTCCCTTCTTGATTGCCAACCATCAAATTTTAACTGAATTCCTTTATTTGAATTTAGCATTATGGAATAGATAAATGGGAGTTTTACAGGACAGAATAAGATTATGAAAGAAGATTTTAAACATACTTTTAATGGTTACCACATTTTTAATTATAGTAGTATTTTAATAAATGAAACACATTTTAAACTATTTTCTAAAGGTTTTAAATTTATTCCCTGGGGAAAAGCTGATATAAGTGAACTTTTAATTGATTTAAAATTATTTGTAAGAAAAAAAATGGAGTTATTCTTTCAAGGACAGGAAAGACCTTTAGTTACTGACAATGCACTTAACAGGAAGAGTACTTTTAATCCGCCTCCACATTCACAGATGAAAATTTTTGAAGCCTTAGTGCAGAAAGAGCTAAGACTAGGTATAGAACAAAATAAGGTGATCCCTAATTTGTCCAGAGAAGAGAGACTAGTATTAAATGAACTTAGGAACAACAAATTTCTAAGAATAATGAGATCTGATAAAGCTGGCGGGACAGTTTTTATGGACAGCATAACATATGAGGCAGAGATGATGGAAATATTGGATGATGCTAAGTATACAAGAGTTTTGTTAAATTAAATTAACATTGCTAATAAGAAAATTTATATAACACTAAACAATTTATTGTTGGAGGGAATAATTGATTTTAATGCATTTAGCTATCTTTATACAGAAAAGCCAAGAGTTCTCTCTATATTTGGAATTCCAAAGGTACATAAAAACCTATTGGATCGTCCTCTGAGACTTATCGTGGTTTTGGAAGGATCTGGTGCTGCCCCTTTAGCAAAGCTTCTTGATTTTAAATTAAAGAAATGTCTTTGATGGGTGCTAATGTGCTTAAAAATTCATGGGATATGTTGAAAAGTATAAAACCAAATGTATTTAATGATAGAATTATTTTTATTGCTATGGATATTTTAGATGTATTCACCTCAATACCATATGAAGAAGGAATGTGTTGGTTTGAGGAGGCTCTGGTAAAATATGGGAAATTTACAGCAAATTAATTTCATATGATTTTAACATTAATGGATGTGGTTTTAAGGAATAATTTTGTTTACTATGAAGGTAAATTCTTCCAGCAGCTTCAGGGTGTGGAAATGGAGGCCAGATGTGCCCCTATATATGCCAACATTATTCTTTCCCATTGGGAGGAAAAATTTATATTCAGGTCAGAGGTTGCAAATTGTTGGAATTTTTACAAATGTTACCTGGATGATATTTGTCTGTTTTGGTTCGACACAGAGGAAAGGTTTTTAGAATTTTTTAACTATATCTCCAGGACTACTTCCTTTTTTAAATTTACTTACAAAATAGATTATGAACAGATGAACTACTTAGGCATCACTGTAAGAAATGACAATGGTAGTTTTATTTCAACAATTTATAGAAAGGATACATTTTCAAACTCTTATCGGTTTTACACCAGTGCCCATTTGTATCAGAAAAGAGGTATAGTAAAGGGGCAGTTTGTGCAAGGCAGTAGAATGACTTCAAAAGGTAGTGATTTTATAAAGGAATGCAAATTTCTGACTCATTTATTTAAAGAGAGGGGTTATCCTGATACTTTAATAAAATAAATGGAACACAAAGTTCTGGAAGGTAGAAAAGGTAGATTTGCACCTATCCTAGGTAATGAGAACTTACCCACTATTGGTAAAAGAGATCAATTAAATATTAAGAAAAATGATTTTGAAGATGCTTTTGTTACAATTACAATAGTGATGCAGCTGTGATAAGGGGCATTATAGAGAGAGACTGGGATAGATTTAATAACCTCTCAGAATTGGAGGTTATTTTTAAAAAAACATTTAAGTTTATTTACAGAAAAGGAGTGACCATTAAGAATATATTAGAAAGAAACAACAGTGGTAAAATATTACATAAGGAAGGTAAGGTGGGCACCCATAAATGTGGTAGCTGTCCACAGTGTTCTTTTGTACATAAAGGAGAAAATATATATCTGCCTTAAAGAGACAAACTGATGAACAGTAGAAGTTTTGCAAACTGTAATATGAGTGGAGTGGTGTACATAGCATTGTGTGACAAATGTTCGTCTTTTTATTTAAGAAAAACTGAAAGAAAACTGAGGACCAGTATATATGAACATGATTACGATATAAGGAGCAAAAGTGTTAATAATGCATTGTTCAAACACAAATTAGTATGTCACGATGCCACTTAGCACTTTTTTGTGCTAGAAGTAGTACCAAAAGAATTAAGAGGGGGGACTATGAGAGACAAGACTAGAATATAGGGAGATATACTGGCAAATAATATTGGAGGCTACAAAACTACCAGGGCTTCATGATGAGCAAAATTGTAAACTATCCTCACCTTGACCAGTAGATGGCATAATAAGACAATGAGTTTGAGATGAGACTAGTTAATTTATGTTTAAACAGTTTTATTTTAATAAATATTTATGATTTGGTAGTAAGTTTATTTATTGAAGATTTTAAGGACTATTTATTACACACAATAAATTATTTAAGGCAGTTCTAGGTTTTAATACATATATTTTATGTATATATTTAGATTAGTTTCTTGTAGTCTTTTAACTATTTATTAATTGAATTATTGGGTTAGCTCTGTAATTGGTTGAATTCTGATGATTGTAACATAAATAGGGGCACAATGAGAAGGTATGCATACTTCGTCTTAACTTTGATGAAAATGTAGTGTGCTTTGTGGGTGTTTGTGTACATGTTTTTCGTTTTACCATTTTTTTATTGTGGATTGATTAAACATTTTTTGCTCAGGACAATGTTGTTGTTCTTCTAATGTACTCTCATTTATTTTGAAAATTTTTAGCAGTATCTAATCCCTGAAGCCATGTAATTGATAAAATCTGGATGACAGTCTTATATTTTACATTTCAAGTATGATATAGATCATGACGTCTTTTATAGGCATTCTCCAATTATATAAGAATTTTAAGTTTTTCGGTCATTTCATCTTTTTCCAATTATACCAAGTTCAAGGCTAAAAAAGGTCATGTGTTGTGGATTTACTTGCACAATAAAAATAAATGAGATCATGGAAGTGGTTTGATGGCACATTAATCTCTTGTTTTTACATCACAACAAGAACTTCAGTGAACATTAACATTGAAGCTACTATATTTTTGTCTGTATTTTTATTTAATTGTTTGTTTGTTTGTTTGTTTGTTTTTATTGGTGCTCTTGGAGTCTTTGGCTATGATACAGTGATATGAAAAACTTACCCTTAGGGTCCTGATAATACTAACTTCTTGCCCTAACCATAACATAAGACCATCTCCTGTATTATATTTAAGGTTAAGGCAAGTGGATGGCAGTTCAGAATATACTTAAAACACTTCTACTGCACAGGGAAGGGCAAAATGGTGGTGGTGGTGGGGAGTTGGCTGTCAGAAAACACTGCAAAAGTTAGATCCTGTACACCTAGTATGGAATTTTGTTTGCACTTGAGACTAGTTTGATGCTTATCATTTAATCCCAGCCTTTTGCGGGATAACTGTATATGTTAATGGGGTAAACCTGTTTATTAGAATAATATACCATTACAACTTCTAATTTGTTGTTTTCATTATCATTCTGGCTTTTGCCATGACTGTATTTTGGTTTACTTGCTTTTGGTTGAGTGAAGAAATGATTTACTGCCAGCATTACAATATTCTAGCATCTCAGGGTTCTCAGTTAATGACCAGAGGATTACACACTCATTGACATATTGCTACAATTTTCTGTTTATTAACTTGGTTACCGCTTCCACCTTGACAAAAGTTGTATGCATTCTGCTACCTTCATATTCAGTGAACAGCTAGAATGTGCTTGCTGATTTTACAGCTACAGATGATTGACGGCTTTCACGCTGCCTTGGCCTTTGTAACACTAACTAGGGTTTTTCTCAGCTCTATCCTGATCTAGTCATAAATATGCAGTGTTTGATTACCTAGAAGTATTAATGGACTATCTTGCAATTTTATTATTTTATATTTAAAGCTACATTGTTTAGAATGGTTTATTTTTGTATTTTCAGTATTGCAGTGTAAATTTGTCCATTTTATTATCTGTTTGAGGCATCCTTTCTACAGTGCTAAGGGCATCAGTGCTTTAATAAAGCTGAGGTTGAATGTACTGATATGTCCAGGAAGGAGTGCAATTGATTAGTCATTGTGAAGATTTGCTCTTTTCCAAGAAACTTTTTCTCAGTGTTATTAGAGGGTTTTAGGTTGGAGATACTCCAAAAAATTTGCCTCCAGCTTTTTAATACTCTGGCATTTCTTAGCTAAACAAATAAGACCTTTGTGAACTTCACAAGTTTCACTAGCCTTGCTCTGGAGAATGCTGCAGAACTTCTAATGTTCAGTCCAAACATTATGTGAGGATGAATCACAAGAGATTTATACATTTGTGTACAGTTCTACAGGCACTTTCTTTATTCGGCAGTATGGATGACAGATGAATTCCTAGTTTTAATTTCCATTCTTTTTCTCTTCTCTGTAAACACATATAAATGCAATTTTGGGCTTCTTGCAAATTCAGCTAATCAAAAGCACTTGAGTCAAAAAATTACCACAAAAATGTATGCCATTTTCAGAGAACAGGGTACTTGCTAAATTCATCTTTTATGAAGGTTAATTGTAAATATTCTTAAAAGTCATTCCCTGTGCTTGTGTTTATTTTCTCCCTCTGGGTCAGTTCTCCCACTTCCCCTGACTCCATTGATTCTAATTTCTAGTCACATTGTCGTCTTCCTCTTCTTATCTCACTGTTCTCTTGTCACGCATGTATCCTTGTAAACTTCTTGTTATGGACTTTCCTAATCTAATAATTTCTGTCATGGCTTATTGAATGGAACAATTTAGTTAATCTCTTACATAGCTGGAAAGGATGAAAGAAATCCCCCTGTATGGTAAAACAAATGTTTGTCATTTTCAAAGAATGCAGTAATATTCCTGCCTTGCCTGTTTCTCACATGCCATAGTCCATCTTCATTTATGTCACTGTAGATGTTTTTAAAACTAATTTTGTGGCTTTCTCTCTATGGACCCGCTCAAATTAAAATCTCTGTAAATGTTTAATCAGTTAGTTTAGAAAATGTTCAGAATTACTTTTGTGGCCTGTAAATGCAAAAATGCATTAACTTCATCAGTAGTCATGGCGGTAGTCCTCCAGACATTCTGGAGGACGGCCAAGGCTTTCTGATCATCTGGAGTGGATGCTCTCCTCCTTTAACCTGCCTCAATACATATATTTTAAATATTGTACCCAACAATCTTATGTAAACGTTTATTCCACTTGAGAAAAAAAATGTTGCTTTATGATCTAAAACTGCATTTTAACCAGTGCCGATGAATATTTCTTACAAATAATTATTGGTTTCTGTTGCAGGTCTTTTTGTCTTTCCATTGGATGAGTACACAACAGTTGTTGGGTTTGAAGCAGTGGTCTCTGGACGAGTAATAACTGTACAAATCAAGGACAAGGCAAAGACAGACGACTGTTACCTCGACTGCTGTAGCCTGCCGAATGGTGGCCTTCAGAAAGAGAATGGTAACTTTTCTTTAGGGTGTTCACAATGTCTGAAGTGATTTTTTTTTTATGTTAATCTTTGTGAAGCATACTTAGGAGGCAGAATTAAACCTTATCATGGATTTGCTAGAGCTTTCACTTGTCGAGGATCTTGTGCATATAGCCAGGATCTGATGTGGGAATGGGGTTGCATTATTCCACAGAGGAATAGATGACTTTGTGCTAATAAAAGCTTTACCCAAGCCAATTGGGAATAATGCAGCTGAATTAGAAGAAGGCTGCAGATGACATCAGCTCAAACATTTCTTTAAATTAAGATGGGTGTGGGTCTCAGATCCAAAATGGTAATAGAAGCAGGACATAGTTAGAATTGCAATGATAACAAAGCACATTACTAAAAGAGGTGCAGAGAGAGTGTGAGAGGAGAAGAAGAAGAAGAAGGAAGTGTGCATGGAATATCATGCTGAATGCTGCAAGAAGCTAAGAAAAGTTAGTACACAACCTAAATCAGAGGTGGAGGTACATGTTACAATTTTATGTAACAGCTAATAGTGGGGTTACTTGATTTTCTTGAGTTTGTTTATGAAACCTCCAGTTATTTAGTCTGCCCTTTGATAAATTGAGCACTTATTTATTTATGACAGCACTTATCATATACAGTATGTTTTATATAATGGATATCTCTCTCACCCTTGTCTCAAAAGCACTCTGGTATATGTCTGCTCATTTTTCTGCATTTACATTTATTACATCTTGTAGCTGGGTGATCACTTTGTTGTTTGTCGATACACCTTCATGACTGTTTTCCATTTCAATTTCCTGATGTCATTAAACATGCCTAAATATTACTTTCAGTTATGAGGTCAAACTACATTCATAGGATCATAGGAGATTACTAGGCTAATAGGCCTGGGGCCCTTACAAGCCTAAACCACAAAAAACGGATGATGCCAGTAAAAGACCAATAAAGCAAAAGTCAAGCACCGTGGATCCAACAGATAGGCAAACTGACTTTATTGAATAAAATTCCACAATACGAGCAAGACACGAAGTTTAAACTGTTCTACACAAACACATAAATGTACACACTGTCCAAGTCGTTTTCGTCATCAACTTCATCAGATAACGTGTAAAACAATACTTAGCTTATATATGTTAATTGTGAACATTAAGACCAATCAGGTACAAGATCCTGTTAAGCAGAACAATTCAAAACATTGTGGTCTGTGTTGTTGGTACTCCATAATGAACTAAAATATAGTAATTGTTCATAAGAAACTATGATAAAAAATATATATAATGCCCCTATCACTAAATAAATAACTGTGTAAAATCACATGAAGTAAAAATATATGAAACAATGTGAAGAAATATATATGTGTGAATATCAAAAATAATACGTCTTCTATTCTGAATGTTAGTCCCCTGGCTCCCTCTAGTGTCATTATTGTATATCGCAAGATAAAACCAAAATACCATTTAGATAAAATATCTACTACCTACTTATTATACTGGAAATGTGTTAAATTAAAAAATTAAAAAACTGGAGTTAATTACTAAAGTTTGGCTGATCTTCATTTTAAAACTGGTGCTAGTGAAATCATGTCATTGAGACCAGGCTTCTTGTTGGCTTCTAGTACCAGTTGCCTATAATATAATTCCCTGTACTCAACTAGGGTTTCCCACTTATACAGCGGGTATAGTAACTACTTATGATGAACAATCCGGGCTGGTAAGGAAAATAATAGACAAGGAATGGAAGCACTTTGCCAGATTATCTGATTTAAAATACATCTTTGATAATGATTTGAAATATATTTATCGGAAAGGAAGTTCTATTAAATATTTTCTGGAAAGGGGAACAAATAAATTCAATTTCAAGAATACTTCGAATAAGAAAAAAGGTTTACATAAATGTGGAAGTTGTAGTTACTGCTCCTATCTGGTGACAGGTGAATCTTTTTATTTGAAAGTAAGGAATAGGAAATTATTTTTAGACACATATGCCAACTGTAGTAGTAAGGGTATTATATATTTATCTGTGTGTAAGGATTGTGGATCTTGTTATGTTGGCAAAAGTGAAAGAAAACTAAAACAAAGAATCTACGAACACCTATATGACATCAGGACTGGTTGTGAAACTAATGCATTATACAAACACACTATGATATGTAATAATGCAAAATTTAGTTTTTTATTTTAGAAATAATTGATCCTGATCCAAGGGGTGGTATGTGGGAAACCCTAGTTGAGTACAGGGAATTATATTGGCAACTGGTACTAGAAGCCAACAAGAAGCCTGATCTCAATTGCATGATTTCACTAGCACCAGTTTTAAAATTAAGATCAGCCAAACTTTAGTAATTAACTCCAATTTTTTAATTTAACACATTTCCAGTATAATAAGTAGGTAGTAGATATTTTATCTAAATGGTATTTTGGTTTTATCTTGTGATATACAATAATGACACTAGAGGGAGCCAGGGGACTAACATTCAGAATAGAAGACGTATTATTTTTGATATTCACACATATATATTTCTTCATATTGTTTCATATATTTTTACTTCATGTGATTTTACACAGTTATTTATTTAGTGATAGGGGCATTATATATATTTTTATCATGGTTTCTTATGAGCAATTACTATATTTTAGTTCATTATGGAGTACCAACAACACAGACCACAATGTTTTGAATTGTTCTGCTTAACAGGATCTTGTACCTAATTGGTCTTAATGTTCACAATTAACATATATAAGCTAAGTTGATTGTTTTACACGTTATCTGATGAAGTTGATGATGAAAACGACTTGGACAGTGTGTACGTTTATGTGTTTCTGTGGAACAGTTTAAACTTCGTGTCTTGCTCATATTGTGGAATTTTATTCAATAAAGTCAGTTTGCCTATCTGTTGGATCCACGGTGCTTGACTTTTGGTTTATTGCCCTTACAAGCCTAGTCAAGAGTTTATCCCCCAAAAGAAACCTCAGTCAGCACCTGTTGCCCCTGTCAATGAGGGACACAGGTGGAACCCCTGGGACAAATTTGTGGTTTCCCATCCAGTCATCAAGGTTGCGCTTGAAGAGGGTCAGTGAGGTGCTGTGTTTGACGTGTATGGGAAGTCTATTCCAGAGACAGGGCAGCCTCTGGGAGACAAACCTGTCTCTCCAGCAGGTTTTGTTAATGTCACATATTAGGTTTAGGCCTTTTGAGTGGGTAGTGCGTGAGGAGTTAGACTTACGGATATGGAGCATTTCTAGTAGAGCAGGGTCTGAGATTGCTTTGTAGGCAAGACACAGATCACCCCTGAGCAATCTGTACGATAAACCAATGAAGAGATGAAAGGCAAACCAAAATCAAAACTAAAACCAAACAAATGTTTGCTGGAGAACCAAATGAGTGGGTCGAGACCGCTGAGTAAAAGTCCAATAGTTTATTACAGGCACCAAAATATAAAATTTAACGCTGTCCACTACAAATACGTTTTCGAACTTCTTCATCAGAATAACAAACAGGAATGATAGCTCACAAACTCATTATATAGTCTTCATTCAATTAAAATTGAAACAATTATCCAATAAAAATGAGCAATCAATAAACCTGCATAAATTACCTAAAATAAGTAACAAATACTCATGTCCAAACAACCCTATTAAAATGAAATATCATAAACATTAAAAAGGTTGTGTACATAAGTATAAATGTATATGACTTTTCTGAATAATTTATATACATACAATTGTGAATGAATAAAAATTAATGTTAGTAAATAATTGCATTCATAGTAGAACCCAGGGCAATACAATAATAGTGCCATCTACTGGATTTTTGTGGTAATTAAAGTTTCGCAGCCCTTAACTTAAGCACTGGAATGATGGATATCACATAGTTTAAACCAGGATGTTTAGTGGCATCCAAAATAATCTGCCAAAACAATTCCCTATATTATAACTTGGCCTCCCACATACCACCTCTAACTTCTTTGGGAACTATTTCCAATACGTAGAAGCTAAAGGAGACCTGTTGGCATGTTAAAGTGTGACAAAATAGTGCATTATTTGCATTCTGTTTTCTAATTTCATAATGATGTTCATAAATTCTCAACTTTAACTTCCTCTCGGTCTTCCTTACATAAAATGAGTTACAGGAATTACAAATGGCCAGATAAACAACACCATTAGTATTACAGTTGGAAAAGTTAGTACTCATAATCTGCCTATTTCTATTGGGTATGTGTATACTGGATTTGTGGGCTATGTGTGGGCATCGAGAACAAAACCCACATTTAAAAGTTCCTACCCTTCCAGTTCTAATTCCAGTTTTTGGACCACCACCAAACTCAAATAATTGTTTAAAGTTCAAGTCTTTTCGATAACTAAATTTTAGAGGTTGAATGTGTGTTAGATCCAAATCAGAAATCTGTCTAAATCTATTCCATTCTCTAATGACAGTTTGTTTGATAACGCCTGAGTCCCTAGTGAAGTCCATAATATAAGCCTGTTCCCATTTGTTAAAAGTGTGTGGGAGGTCCTGATTAGGGAATAAGTCAGGTGTAACAGAATCCTCCTGACGCAAAATAGGTGCAAATCTCCCTTTTCTTCCTTCCACCACTTCCTGAACAACGTTTAGAATCAAATCGTCTGGGTATCCTCTCTCCCTGAACATATATGAAACAAACTCACATTCCTTGTTAAAATCTTGATCATGGGAAATCATGCGACTAATCCTAACTAATTGTCCCTTAAGTAAATTTTTCTTCTGAAAGAAGGGATGACCGCTGTTAAAGTGTAGGTAGGAATTAGAAAACGTCTTTTTACTATGTATTTTTGAGGAAAAGGCATTATTAGTCTTAAATAGGGAAATGTCCAGGTATATCAATTCTTGGTAATTAAAATTAAACGTAAAATCCAAGAAATTGGTGGTTTCCTTGATATAGGAAAGAAATTCAAAAAATCTATCCTGGGAGTCAATCCAAAAAATACAAATGTCATCAAGGAAACGTTTATACAAACACCAACAGCTAGCAAATTGGCTGTTGGTGACAAATTGTCTCTCCCACCAGGATAAAGCTATGTTGGCATATGTGGGGGCACATTTGGCCCCCATAGCTACACCTCTTACCTGTCTAAAAAACTCTCCTTAAAAATACATAAAATTGTTTTTAAGAATGGATTCCATGAATAGAAGACAATTTCTAAAATCATTGGAACAAAAGGATCCACTTTCTCTCATACTTTCTTCCAACCACTCCAGTCCCTTGTCATGTGGTATTGAGCCAAATAAATCGACAATATCCAAGGTTACAAAAAGTATGTTAGGGGAATATAGGTTAGGTTAGACTTGCCTAAGAAAGTCCCAAGAATCTTTTAAAACTGTTTCACTTTTATTCGAAAGGTCCTTCAGTTTGACATCCACAAATTTGGCTAAGGAAGTAGTAATAGACCCTTCAGAAGATACAATAAATTGTAAAGGAGGATCCCTGGGGTCCTTATGTACTTTTGGGATGCCAAAAACTGACAGAACCCTTGGATTTTTATTTACCAAAAAATTAAAAGTGTCAATATTGATAGAACCTTCAAGCAACAAGTCATTCAACATTAAATTAATTTTAGAACTAGCAATGTTAACCTCATTAATAGAGGCTCTGGAATACTTTGAAGTATCATTTAACAATTCTTTCATTTTGGATTCATATACTATGGTATTCATAAGAACTGTCCCCCCTCCTTTGTCTGGCTGCATGATTCTAATAGACTTGTTGCCCTTCAAATCATTTAATAGACACCTTTCTTCATTTGAGAGATTGGAATTAACTCTATGCTCACTAACCATTTTTCTAATTTCCCTTTCTAATAGATTTTCCAAATTTTTAAGTTGTGGGTGTAGGGGGGGATTAATAGTACTTTTTTTCTTAAATAATGGAACTTCAGTATTATCAAAATTTGCGCCCTGAAGTATTAACGCCAAATTCTTTTTCCTCAGAAAAAGTTTTAAGTCAACAATAACCCTAGGTATACTGACCTTCCTAGTGGGAATGAACTTAAAACCTTTTGAGAATAGTTTAAAATGGTCAGAATTAATATCCAAAGAACTGTAATTAAAAATTTTGTAATTTTGAAACTCAAGGACATTACCTTTCTGACAAATGTGTGTGTTGGTGGATGAAGCCCCTATCTCTTGTAATTCCCCCTGTAGTTGTGGGAATTGTAAAAGACTGGATTCTGGTTACGAATCCTGTCTGACCTCAGAAGCGGAGGTGGATAATCCAAAGGGTCACTTCTGTGGTTATCGTATGATGCATCCGGTTGTACTATATCATGTTCGCCATGAACCTCTTAAACCCTGTTGTTCCTACTTGGATTCCATTCGTGGGAAAATATGTTAAAGGGTCTGGGTTTGGGATAGGCAACTCCTTCCTGGTATTCCCTGATATCCCTTTCCAGTTTACTTTGCTTTCTCTTCATATTTTCAATACAATCTCGATCAATTTGTGAAAAAAATTTATAGTATAATGTTTTTTCATATTCTACTGTAAAAAAAAAGATCTTTAATGATAGCGGAATTAATAGTTTCCATTTTACTCAGCAATGTACTCCTGACCCTTTGTTCGGACATGGGTATTTGTTACTTATTTTGGGTAATTTATGCAGGTTTATTGATTGCTCATTTTTATTGGATAATTGTTTAAATTTTAATTGAATGAAGACTATATAATGCGTTTGTGAGCTATCATTCCTGTTTGTTATTCTGATGAAGAAGTTAGAAAACGTATTTGTAGTGGACAGCGTTAAATTTTATATTTTGGTGCCTGTAATAAACTATTGGACTTTTACTCAGCGGTCGACGCTCTCATTTGGTTCTCCAGTGAACATTTGTTTGGTTTCAATCTGTACGATAACAAGTAGAGTGATAGTGATTTGAGCCTGTGTGCATAGAACAGGTGCTGGAGGCCATTATTCTCTTTGTGAGGTATTTCCGTGGCCTTTCTAGTTGGTGCAGATGTTTGGAGAGGTACATCCCAAACAGGACGTTATACTCAATTACTGGCCTAATCAGGGAGGAGTATAGAGAGGTAATAACCTCCTTTTTTCTGGATGCAATCCCTTTACTTATGAAATGAACCAAGTAAAAAGCAGTCACATCAGCAGGATAATTTTGAAAGCAGAATAATACCTCTTAATTTTGTCATTCTATCAGAAGGAATTCTGCTGAATATACTTGTAAATGACTTTTTTATCCCAGAGTTTCATCAGGAAAACTACTCACACTGCTTGGGGCAGACATGGTGCACAGTAGGAGCTTATAACATTATACTGAACAGCATTGATATATATTATAAGTGGTTCAAGAGTAGGAGAAGAGAGGTACTGGGGGGTTGAGATAATAAATGGCATTATGTTCTCATTACTCATTGTAGAGAAAGAAGAGAGATATTCCTCTGGTTGTTTCTTGAAATATATCATATCCTTTCACACAGTTGCATTTTATAAAGAAAATCATAAGAATAAGAGTGAGAGGGGTTAACAGCGAGCAAACTGAGGACATAATACTACATAAAATAAATGATGTGTCATTGTCCTATCTCATCTTCATTCTTACTAGGTTGGGTTCTCATCTGATCCCTCTGATCTGATTTGGCCTTATACACCAGCTTGAGGTCTTTCACTAGCTTGTGGCTATCCCCTAACCAACTAGCAGAGCTCCCCAGATCTCATTTGCTGCTAAAACAGAGTGGGTGCTCTTCTCACTGGCTCTGGCTAAGTACAATTTCTCCAAACATTTTTTGGAAAAATAGTGTTTATCTCTACTTTATCTTTTATAGTTTGCTATACTGTGCTTTTTCTGTTAGTAACCACTTGGTTTTACTGTTAGTCCTTTCACTGCCTTTGTAATAAACTGCTGTTGGCCTCCGTTTTTTCTGTAAGGCCTACTTCCCCTATTCCAGTTTGAAATTAATTTTAAATGGCCTGTTTTAGTTAGAGGGCTTTCCTTTTTCTGATTCTTACAATTAGTTCATTTGAATTAGAGAACTACCTAGACCAGTTTAAGTTACAGGGTCTTCCCTCCCCTTGGGCATAACCTGTTTAAGTTAGAGTGCTATGCCATCCTCTCCCGTTTATTAGAGTTATGTATAGTTATTTCTTATTAGTTGTTTCTAGTGGTGTTGCTGTTGTTGTTATTTAAAAACAAATTCCTTTTGCATATATCTATAGTTTGATTGTTGGCTGTTTTCCTTCTCTTTACTGATCAGCACTATTATGTCTTCTAAGGATTCTAAGGACCCAAAACCCTCTGGGTTTAAAAAATGTAAAAAATGGGGACAGAAAATGTCCCTTACAGACAGGCATACAGTTTGTGTATATTGTTTAGGAGCTGTTTACGTCCAGGAGTCCTGTGCAATTTGCCATTCCTTCAGCCACAGGGCTTTACTGGAGTGTAAAAATAAGCTGATTTTAAGAGGCCCTTTGAAAACCCCCTTTGCCAAAATGATTCAAGAGGGTCAAGGTCCTTTAAAATCTGGTCAATCATCTTATTCAAGTCCGATGGGTCTTCAAAAATGTGTTCATCTTCTAACACTCCATCGGAGTTATCCAAAAAAGTGCCTAAAATGTCCTCTCCAGATCTGAAGGCTGTCAGTTCAGAGAGGCCTTCCACTTTGGCCCCATCAGTCTCAATACCAGTAGAATTTCAGTTATGGAGCTAATCTCCTGAATTGGAACCAGTATCTCCAACTTTGAGTTCACCTTTACTTCAGCCTTCTAAATTTCCTGCTCCCTCAACTCGATCTTCTAGGAGCCTGTCTGATGATGATGTGGATTGGGTGGTGCAGAGACTCTTAACTACACCGGCCCTCACCAAACTGTTATCGGATACAACCCTGAGGGCTTCAGATCTGACCAAACCCTCCCTTTCTGTACCAATTCCTCCTCCGAGCTGACCTCGGATCTTGGAGCCAGAATGTCTGGAGCTGATCTTGGTGGAACCCATAAGAACTGAGACCTATCACATGATCATTGGATATGAACATTGCTCAGACATCCTCGGTTCCATCGGAACTCGAGGAGTCTAGGAGCTGACACTGTCTGGTCAGGTCTGGGGAGGGGAGTCGTATCAGACAGTTGTTGGATACTAACTTTCCTCTTAGGGCATCAGCTCAGGTGAGCTTGGCTCCTACAGAAGCCTTGGAGCCACCCCCCTTGGTTCCAGGGATTCTCTCCAGTTCCTGAGAGCCAGAGGTTTCCTCGGATCGAAAGTGGGGGTCTTCAAGGTGATGAGGAAAGTGCTGTCTCCACAGGCAGCTCCACTCTCAGGTCTGGACATTCTTCCCCCAAAGGCACCAGTGTCTGTGTCTCTACCTTTGCATCCACAGGGACGCAGAGATCCTAAGCCTCAGGATGCCCCACAGGGTGCCCCCTTTCTTCTGAAACCTCTCCAACTACCCCTCTGAAAATGTCCCTCAGAAGAGATTACGCAAGAGGAAGCATTTAGACTCCCCAGAGGAATCCATCACGTCAGATACAGACCTCAATGATGCTAAAGGGTCCCCATGGTCACCTCCTGACAATATCTCCTTTGGAGACATCTTGGAAATACTTAAACAGAGAGGCAGCTGGAAGCCCACCAACCCTTCAGCAGAGGAGTCTGTGTACCTGAAGGCTTTGGGATCTCACCCTTCCTCCACTTGGGTGTCTCAGCCTTTCAATGAACTTATGGAGTTAGTTTTTTGAAAGACGTCGGAGTCTCCAGATTTTGTGGAACCACCAGTTTCTTGGAGGCCAAATAAATTCATTACCTCCCCGGACAAGAATTTTCTAACCAAAGGAGTCCTGGTAGATGCTATGGTGGTAGCAGCAGCCATCAAGAAGGATCTTTCAGAGATGTCTTCTTCTGTCCAATCACCGGACAAGGAGTCTCGCATGATGGACAGATATGGAAAGCACATTTTTTCTTCAGCAACCTTTGCTCTTAGATTGCTGAATTACCTGACTCACTTCACAAGGTTACAGAGAGATCTCCTGAAAGATCTAGGAGATACTCTCCAAGGTTCAGTAGCTGAAGGGGCAGCAGAAAAGGTTTCCTCTCAGCTCTCTACCTTAAATTCTGTGGTCAACTCCTCCATGAGGCTGATTTCTTATGCAGCAGATGGAGCCAGCAGAGCAGCAAGTTCAAGAATTTCCTTAAGGAGACATTCCTGGATGCACTTGTGTGACTTTCTAGAACCCTTTAAATCTTCCTTTGTGAATACCCCATTTGATGGCTTGTCCTTGTTCGGGCCTAAAGTCAAGGACACACTAAACAGGTGTGAACAGGAAGCAAAGACTCTCTGTCATAAGAGTCTATTTGTCCCTGCCTACCAGACCTTACCCAAAGGTCAAAAAGGTAGTGGGAAAATGTGGTTTCAAAAATCCCAGAGAACTTTCCAGGACACACATGGTGATTCTTCCCCCAGGGGCAGAGGGGTAACTACTAATGGAAGACCTTGACCATGCAGCAGAGGGGGTCTGTAAAATCAGGGAGGCCTGCCTATATTTGGAGGTAGTCAGGGGCCGCTTATCTTTGTACCCAATAGCCTGGCTGACTATAACAAAAGACAAGTGGGTACAAAGAATCATATCCAGAGGTTACTTCATACCCTTTTCCCTCCCCCTCCCAACTATAAAAAAGATCCTGGACATACTACCCAGTCAAAGGGAACAGGCAACTCTAGAAATTCAAAGATTGCTAGACAAGAGTCATCCAAACAGTCCCCACAGACCAAATAGGATCCGATACTTACTCAAGGTTCTTTTTAGTTCCAAAGAAAACAGGGGACTGGAAACCAATTCTGGACCTCAGCAGTCTAAACAAATCTGTAAAAATGTCTGGGTTCCAGATGGTAACTGCAGTCAATACTCCGTTCTTGGGAAAAGACGAAAAGACAGTTGGATGTGCTCGATAGACCTCCAGGATGTGTACTACCACATAAAAATGGACAGGCGATCCAGGAGGCATCTGCACTTTTGGCTGGGAGCCAGCCATTACCAGTTTTGAACTCTGCTCTTTGGCCTCACTGCAGCCCCCAGAGTGTTCACCAAATGTATGGCAGTAGTTGCGGCTCACTTGAGATGCCTAGGATTCAGAGTGTTTCCATACCTAGACAACTGGCTCCTAATTGCCACCACCAAGCATCTACTAACAAAAGCAAGAGACTTCACCTTGCATCTCTGCTCTCAATTAGGGATCACAATAAACTATGAAAAATCTACCTTGCTGCCCTCTCAGAATATTATTTTTATAGGAGCAGAACTGAACACAGCAATGCTGATGGCCAAACTCCCTCCAGAATGGGTACAAGTTCTGCAACGTCAAGTTTCAAATCTTCTTTCCAAGAAAGGAGTGCAAGCAAAGATAGTCCTAAAAGTCTTGGGGACCATGGCAGCAGAAATAACCTTGATCCTGTTAGCACATCTGCACATGAGAATTCTCCAGTGGTTATTGTCCATTCAGTGGTCAGTGCAGGAACTACCTATGTCCTACAAGATATTGACAATGGAATCTTGCAAAAAAGACCTTTGTTGGTGGCTTTACCCCACTCAGGTGATGCTAGATTGACCCTTTGTATTTCCCCAACCTTTAGCCACAGTGACCACAGATGCTTCTCAGATAAGGTGTGTGTGTGTGTGTGTGTGTGTGTGTGTGTGTGTGTGTGTGTGTGTGTGTGTGTGTGTGTGTGTGTGTGTGGGGCATTATCTGGGAAAGACAGTCCAAAGGCACTTGGCAGGATCACGAAGCCCATTTTCACATCAACATCCTAGAAATGAAAGCTGTGCTTCTAGTGTTGCAAGCATTCCAGGACTCTTTTCCGCTGGAACTATTGCAATACAGACAGACAACATGTCAGTGGTATGGTACATAAACAAACAAGGAGGAACCAGATCTTGTCCCCTTTGCTTGAAGGCCCTGAGAGTATGGCAGTGGGTGATCTCCTCCCAATGCTTTCTGTTAGCAATGCACATCCCGGGGAAATCCAACGCGATAGCAGACAGACTCAGCAGAGCGATTCTGATGCCTCATGAGTGATCCCTAAAACAGGAAATAGCAGAAAAGATTTTCCACAAATGGGGCCAGCCTTGCTGCGACCTTTTTGCCACATCCATAAATGCCAAATGCAGCAACTACTTTGCCCTTATCACACCTCTGGGGGAGTCACCAAGGGATGCACTTGTACACAATTGTGCTTTGGGTCTCCTCTATACCTTCCCCCCTTTCTATTAGTACCCAAAGTTCTTCAGGAAGCTAGTTGCTTGGGAAGGGACTTGATACAATTTGCCCTTTACTGGCCTCGTCAAATCTGGTTCTCCTTCCTGTGGCCTCATCTTCGGGAGCAGCATTGGACTTTGGACCCATTTCTGGACCTTCTGACTCATGTATCAGGAATGCTCCATCCCTCTCTTCAATACCTCAGGTTGACAGCTTGGCTGCACAAATTCCAACCATAGCCAAACTCCCTAACCTGTCTTCTTCAGTAAAACAAATCCTTATTTCTTCTCATAAGGCTTCAATGAGAAAGATATATACAAGCAAGATTTTCTTCATGGGCTTCAGAAAATCCCATTGATCCCTTTTCTTCACCAGTAGCATCTATTCTAGAATTGTTGTCAAATTTATTCAATGAAGGTGCAGCCGCAGCTACTATTCGAGTTCAGATGGCGGCGATATCCAATTTCCATTTAGGTGAATCAGGCCTCAATATTATGTCACACACACTTTACAAAGCCTTTCTTAAAGGAACCTTTTTACTAAGACCACCTATCAGAGACCATCCAGCAACATGGGAGTAACATTTTGTCTTATCCTGTTTACTTTTTCTCCCATTTGAGCCAGCATCATCATGCAATCTCAAACATTTGTCTTGGAAAACTATTCTTTTGATAGCTATTACTTCTGCTAGAAGGGTGTCAGAGCTCCAAGCCTTGTCAATAAACCCCCCTACATGATTTTCTACAGAGAGAGAGAGTGTCTTTACGAACAAACCACTCCGTCTTGCCCAAAGTATGTTCCAACTCTAATTTGAACCAGTCCATATAACTACCAGTGTTTTTCCCTAACTATGAGAATAAGGCAGAATACATGCTGCACCAACTAGACGTACAAATACAACTATGCTTCTACTTACATAGGACATAGGACTACAGAAAATCTGACCAACTATTTGTATCCTTTTCAGATTCAAAGAAAAGTGCTCCAGTTTCTAAAGTGATGCTTTCAAAATGGCTCTTAGACTGTATAACCTTCATTTACAAATCTCAAAACAAAGATCGTTCCCATAAAATAAAAGGTTATTCTATAAGGGCAATTGCAACCTCTTCTGCCTTTAAGGCTAGACAGCCCATTGATATAATTTCTGCTGCAGCAACATGTGCAAGACCGGGTACCCTACAGAAGAACGACAGCTGAGAAGACTGAAACCCACATAACCGACACCACATGGCCGACAATCAAAATGCCGACAATGGGGAAATGGTATGTCTCTGTAGTGCGGAATGGAAAGATTTCCATTCCTGCACTGTAGTGCAATCTCAGAGTTGGTATGTTAAAGTTACGGGAGGGGGTGTGGGGGGTGGAGCCCCCCACAGGGGTTGCAGGGGGGCTAGCACAAAAGGAAATTTTATGTTCCTTTTTTTGTGTAGTAGTTACGTTGTCTGTGTTTTGATTATTGACCATGTGGTGTCGGCTATGTGGGTGTTGGTGTTTTGCGCTGTCGTTCTTCTGTAGGTGATCCGCAAGACCACATACCTTTATCACTCATTACAAAGTCGATTTGGCCTTCAGGAACAGGGCTTCCTTTGGTTCCACATTGCTGAAGAATATTCTCCCTAGAGCCGCCCAAGAAAGATGGTGCTAGGGAAGCTGTCCCAACCTAGTAAGAATGAAGAAGAGATAGGACTGCAACACATAAAGAAGTTATGTACTCACCATAACATTCCATGTGTGTTGTCCATCTCACCTTCATTTCAACATCCCACCCTCCTTCCCCCGGCCTTTTGCTCCTAAAAGACTGAGTTGACCAATTGGCTACTAGTGTTCTCTGACTTTCTAGATGGCTCTATTAACTGTTAAGCTAATTTTAGTTTTGGAATTCCTTTGTATGTCTATAAACAAGATCTGGGGAGCTCTTCTAGTGCATGATGGGATAGGGGTAGCCACGAGCTAGTGAAAGACCTCAAGCTGGTATATAAGGCCAAATTGGATCTGAGGGATCAGATCCGAACCCAACCTAGTAAGAATGAAGGCAAGATGGACAACACACATGGTATATTACGGTGAGTATATAACTTCTTTTTATTTGTCAAAGATGTATGCAAATGGAAGGGGGGCTAGACAGTATCTCTAGGATGTAATGCCTCTGCTTTAGCAACTAAACTATGAAACTGTGCAATTGATAATGACTCTGAATTGGGAGTAGTGGAGGGGGGCTTGCCTTTTTCCTCTTGGTGAAAGTGGTTGGCAAAAATGTATCTTTGTGACATGACATTTGACAAACTAAGCTTAATTATTCTATCTATATTCAAATAATTTTTCATTGAAACATGGTGCCACATACAACAGGCAGATAAATTCAGGGGAGAGGGAAATGATTAGTAGTGCACCTCAGGTCAGTACTGCTGCTACTGATATGTCATATACTTATGGGAGGGATTACTGATGGGATTGAAAATGTGTTAGATGCATTAACCAGAAGTATCAAAAAGGTACAGTTGGGAAGAGGCAGACAGAGTCTGAGAATAGGGTGAGGCTAATTGAGCAGAGTAAAAAATGGTTACTAATTTGCAGAGCAGATAAGTATGAAGGAATACACTTCTATTACAATAATCCTAAAGCAAAAATGCTGTATTTTTGTGAAGGTTTTTACAATCTTAGAAGAAGAAGTGGACATACAGAAATATATACCTAGAATGAGTCACAAGCTAAGAAAATGATATTAACTATCCAAATAATAGCATTCCATAGATTTTGGAGAGGAATATATATTGATGAGGATACTACAAGCCCAAAGCTTTGGTAAGACTGCACCTTAAGAGGTGTGTTCATTTGAAGACTACTATGGAAATAAAAAAAATGCTTAGAAAGTGTAGAGAAGTTTTACCTAAATTATGAAAGAAATCTAGATCTTATTTTAAGGCTACAGAGGTTGGAAATCTTAACTCTGGAGAAAGGGTCCTGATATGGACACTTAAGCTATCCAGAGGGAAGTAAGAAGATTAAAGACAAGAAGGAATACATAAATGATGGGCTAAAGCTGCAGTGGTTGAATGTAGATCAAAATAATTTCACCGTGCATACAGGGAAGTATGAATTCTTGGACAGAGTAGAAAGAAACTGTAACAGTGTGATACTCAGGACAACAGGTTATTTTAAAACAGCAGAGTATAAAGAGAAAGAAATGAAATGTGACAGGGAATTCCAAAGTGCTAAAGGCAACAAATTAACACTGTATACTCTCATCACCATGTTAATGTTTGTTTCTGTATCACTGGCAACTCTATTGTTTTTCTTTGAATCCCTACTAAGCCATCGAGTACACTGCTTTCATTGTCACATTGTGCTGAATGTGTATATCTTTCTTTTGCAAGTAACAGATTTCAAGTCCGAGGAAAGGAATGGATTTAATGTTAACAATGTTTAATTTGCATGTAATCCATATTATTAAAGCTCTAAAAGAACACATTGAAAAGTACATGTTGTCCTATTTAGTGTTAAAGTTAATGGTGGTCACATGGTTTATTGAGACATTACTAGTTGGAACTATTCTTAACAATCTTGTCAAACAGCTCAAACATGTCTGCATCACTGAAAACAGACTGTTTCCCTTTGATGACCAAAAACAGGAAATAAGACATTTCCTCCATATTTTTGATGATTCTGGGTTAGTTGTACAAAATAGTAGCAGGCAAAATAACAGAAGCATAGACTGATGCATGAAAGGTTAGGAAGGCTTAGCTCCCACATAAAGCAGTGTGTTAGTATAGTATTTGGAATCAGTATTCTGAAGAGTAATTGTGACTTTTGTAGTTAAAAGTGACTTTGGACTACTAGATGATTATGGCTTAGTGATTCGGTTAACTGTGCTGCAGCAAACTGTTCTGTTTTACTTCCAAATGTATCTCCATTCTTTGTTTCCATCTCTTGCAGTATGTGAATCTGCAGACTGAGCTTTCATTAAAAAAATGGCAGCAAATGTGGGTGGTTCAGCATAAAACTGACCTTAAGTTAACCTCATATTTTCACTTTGAAAAGGATAACATTTTTATTTTAGCTTTTTTCATTTAAAATCCACCGTACCCTCTATTTTACAAATGAACATGTATTTTTTTCTTCCCTTTGATGTTTCTTTAAAACATTGCTTCTTCTACTTAATATTCCTCCCAATTGTGACCTTCTGTATACACCTCTAGGCTTCTTTCCATTTAAACATGCAGTGACTTCTCAAACGATTGATTCCTCCCTCTTTTCTCATGACTGCTTTGCTGAATCTTTGCGGTATCATTTTGAGAATCATTGTAACGTGGTGATTCAAGACCAATGTTCAGTAGTTATAGATGCTGCTGGTTAAGAACTTACATCCCTGTGACTTACCATCAAATATACATGAGTCTCATAATTATTAGGATCACCATGTCCCCACCCTGTGTGCCTCTCAGTCCTTTACTGATATTAACTGGTGCAGCAAATATTATGAGAAGATGACGCATATGACTGCATATGACCATATTAATACTCTACTCCATATCTGGGGGGGGGGGGCTCTGTTTTCCTGCTAGGAAATGATAATATCCACATAACCACATAATCACTGTGGTATAGATGAATGGACAGCAGAAATAAGTCTGACAGACATTTTGATTTGTGTTCCACAATGAACACTCGTGCTAAGTGAGGATTAGAGTAGCTGGTACTGTTAGAAGGACCCATAAATAAGCATCCTCATCACACCATCCTTCTGTGCAATTACTTTATCTTTAAT
This sequence comes from Protopterus annectens, assembly GCF_019279795.1. Taxonomy (NCBI): domain Eukaryota; kingdom Metazoa; phylum Chordata; order Ceratodontiformes; family Protopteridae; genus Protopterus; species Protopterus annectens. Next base: position 1,774,923,721 of record NC_056728.1, read on the forward strand.
GTTTATGAACATTGTTAATGTCACCAGACTTTTTGCTGATAATATTATAGTTAAGATTTTATTATATCAAATAATGATTCCTTGGTCTGTAAAATTTAAAATAAACACATACCAAATTAATTGCTTTCTTTTACATAAAATCATTTCCAACAATCCATAAAGACTTTATAATCTTCAGAAAGAACAAAAGAAATATCATGATGGACAATGCTACTTGAGCTACAACAAAACTGAAGCATGTACTTTGAAATGTCACTTAACTTGTAGCAATTGTCACTTGTGATCTTATTGTACACAATATATACATGTATGTCATTTGTCTGGGCAACAGCAATGCCATGCAATAACAAGAAATCAATGATTTTCTTTTAATTGTTCTTACCTGACCCTTTACAGCATTTATTAATTCTGGTAAGTATTGCATTTATTTGTATATTTGATGTTAAGTGCCACTTTAATACCTGTTAATGGGTATTTGAGGAATTGCACCTGCTATTTATTGTCTGGTTACTATGACAACCAATCAGCATGGCTTCACTAAGCCCCACTGTGCAGTTTTTGATGCCAGTTGCTCAAGAAAACTACTTTAAGCTAATGTGCAGCAATCAAATTCTATCTGTAATACACTTGAAACATGACTTGTATGACCCCTGACAGCCAAGTGAAAAGCACTGGTAGTTTGAGGAGTGGAGTGTTTGTACTTAAAGTAGAAAGCTTCAGAAGCTATCCTTACAGGTGCTTTGGTTGTATAATTTACAATTTTCCTCCTTACCCATGTTCTTCATTTTTCTCTTATTGATGCTTGAAATTCTGCTTATTGAAACAATGCTGCATATCATGTTGTGTGCAGTATGGGTTCTTGACATTAGATTACATTTGTTTATTTTGGATGCAGTGTTAGTGAATTGCTTCAGTTAATGTGCAGTTTTAGCATTTCACTTTGTGTATCTTTTTCTTTTTTTGGCAGTGTGGGAGATAATGTAGGTTGTATGTTGTACTATCCCTGAAATGTTTTCCATAATATATGTGACTGCATCTGCTTTTCTACTTTTGTTTTAATAATATTCATGTTAGTATTGAAAAATATTTTTCTAAGTGGGGTATACACTTATCCACAGTTAAGCAACCATGGAGTTGATGCATGTAACTCATTCATATCTTTATACATGTGTGTCTCTGAAATACATTTAAGGCAGTCACTAAGCAGGTTATATGAAAAAGCTGGAATACCTAAGCATTTATGAGGTTGATTAAAATACTACAGATGAATGATAATAAATGACTCAATAAACAAAGTACCAAATTCACCATGGCACTAAACAAACGAAAAACTTTAATAAAATGCGCATAATGCAACACCTAAATATAATACGAGCACTTTCAGGTAAAACCCTTCTTCAGATCTAACAAATCAAAAATCTAAAGTTGCTTAAAATCTCTTTTGTAACCAGTCACATTGAAAAGGCAAATGGATTGTGACATTTTTCAAAAACAATATTGGGTGGTTGAGAAAACCCATACCCAATTAAAATAACCTCCTGGTCATATAAATGTTCCACTCCTATTGATAGAATAACATATCCCATAACCAATAAATGGCATACAAAGGCTCAAAAATCACTGGTGGCTCACAGAAACATAAACCAATCAAAGATGAAGGTGCACTGTGTGTGCAAAGACAAATTGCATATTCATTATATATAATGTCCAATCAAAATAAACATCCCAATCAACCTGGGTGCATTTTACCAAGCAATGTGAAGCACAATGTACATCTAGATACTAATCAAACCCACACAATCCCCTTTATGTAATGAGAACCTAAACAAATCACATAAAGCATTCCATGTATGCCATAAAACATTCCATTCAAAGGAACAAAAATCTGTAGCACCATAGAGCATACCAAAGAACCAACCATTAGATGAATGAGCTCGCCCATAACACAAAGTCATAAAAACACATATATACTTTGTCAGGGTTCGCAAATTGTAAACATACCATTATAGCAAGTATCACACTATAACTGATAGCCAATAAGGAATGCTTATCAAATTTATTTAAAGTCCTTTTGGCCGCAAGATAATATTCATTCAATTACTTGCCAACATTAAATAACATTTGCCTTCGGAACCTAAATGTTACCATAAACATGTCAATCAGTTCTTCTGAGTCATAAAACATATAGCTGGTCAGGAATAATGCTTAAATGCATCAATCACACATACACACACTCACGTGTGTGTGTGTGTGTGTGTGTGTGTGTGTGTGTGTGTGTGTGTGTGTGTGTGTGTGTGTGTGTGTGTGTGTGTGTGTGTATGTGTGTGTATATATATATTTATTTATTATTTTTTATTTATTTTTCATTTGTTAACCGGGTTAGTCCAGCTGAACATTAGCTTGTTTTCAGTGGAGACCCGAGGAAAAAAGCTCCACAATCAGTATTAACATTTTACATACAGTCAGCAAAAAATTGCATTGGCAGCTAAAACAATTGGTTAGAAAAATAACATTTTACAATAAAATTTTTCAGAAAACAGTTTGGTACAAATGTTAGAGATCAAACTGCAAAAAGCATTTACAACAGAAGAGCACTAGAGTACAAATGTCAGAATTCTTACAACAAAAATTTAGGTACAATGTCCATGTAGGGAAAACAGTGTTCATTATTCCTAAGTAGTTATATACAGTATAGGTACAGATGGAGTAGTAAGGTAATGTAGAGGTTAAGCAACGAGACAGAAAGGTAGATGAATATTAAGACAGACAGTGGAAAAGAAAGGAGGGATGAGACACAGAAGCTAGGGTTAGGTAGTTTCAGGGAGAATAACTACAATTGCAGGACCATTTATTTATTAAGTATTCCCAAGTGGCTAGTTTGAAATGTTTTATTTGGTCAAGGGACCTAATTTCTAGGGGTAGTTGGTTCCAAGTTGTAGCAGGGTTACAGTTATAGAGTAAACACCCTGATTTGGTTTTGGGTTTATAGATCTGTAGGAAGTCTTGGTCTGAGCTATGCAGTGTCCTGGTTGGGGAATATTTAGTTATAATTGATTGAAGGCTAGGACAGCAAGATGGTAGATAGAGGATGGAGTGGATAATTAACAGTTGCTGTAGTAGCAGTAAATTAGGTTATTCGAGCCATTGCAATTGTTTAAGAGATAGGCAATGGTGTGACTTGTAGGTTTGGTTTGCAACAAATCTGGCAACTTTATTATACATAGTTTCAAGTCTGGTTATGAGTGTGGTGTTAAGATTTGTGTATAACTGAGAGCTATAAAGGAGGGTGGGAAGAAGAAATGCATGGGAGAGAGTTATTCTGGCTGAGGTGGTTAAACATCTTTTGTTTCGGTAAAGGAGTCCGAGTTTCTGGTGAGTCTTTTTGATAGAGGTGGTGATTTGGAGATCAAATTTAAGCTGATCATCTATTAGCACTCCTAGCAGTTTAGTGCTCGGGTCAGAGGTAATGACAGTGTTATTGCTAGATAGGATGGAAAATGTTGTTTTGAGATTGATGAGTTTTTTGGGAGGAAGAGTAGGAGCTTAGTTTTCTTAGGGTTGAGCATTAATTTGTTGTCACAAAGCCATGTCTCTATGGTGTTGAATGATGCTTGGGTAGTAGAGTGGAGGTCAGATGGATTGTCAGCAATGGTGATGACTCTAGAATCATCAGCATATTGTACAAGTGTGGAGTTGGAACAAGAAATGTAAAGCAGGTTGGTGAAAATATTGAAAGGCAATGGCCCCAGTATGGATCCTTGGGGGACACCCATTGGAACACTTAGGGGGGGAGAAAGAGCAGAGTACCATTTAACAGCTTGCTGGTGGCTGGAGAGATAGCTAGAAAACCAGGATATGGTGGGAGGAGAGAATCTTAGGTGAGAGAGTTTGTCTAGGAGGAGGGGATGGGAGACAATGTCAAAGGTTTTAGACAGGTCGAGGAACAGACATGAGACTAGTTTATTATTGTCACAGGCCAGTGATACAGTATTAATGAAGGATATTAATGCAGTTGTAGTGCTGTGTTTGGGACAAAATCCATGTTGTGTGTGTGTTAGAAGGTTCTGTTGGAGAAGGTATTGCATTATCTGCTTGTGAATGCATTTCTCAAGAATCTTAGAGAGGGTAGACAGTATAGCAATTGGTCTGAAGTTTAATATATCAGACAAATTACCTCCTTTATGTATGGGTAATGTTTAGAAAGTTTTCCATATTGGAACGTATGATTCAGAGATAGATCTGTTGATCAGGATGGATACTGGATAGGCTATGGGTTCAGCCTCTATATGTAGGAAGTAAGAGGGTTGGTTATCAGCTGAAGGGAGCAGGGTTTGAGTTTAGAGAGTAGAGATTTAATATATTTAGTTGAGACAGATGTAAGAGAGAAAGAGTTAGAAGGGGAAGGAGGGGAAGATGAGAAAGTGGGGCTTTTAGTATTTTTACTAGTGAGGAGGTCATTAATTATGGTAGTTATTGAATTAATAAAATGATTGTTAAATTCAGTGGCAGTTTCTTCAAATGTTTTATTTGGGCATGGGTTGGGAAGGGTTTCTTGGATGCAGTATATGACTGATTGAGTTCCAGAATTTTTTAGGGTCAGATTTTAGGGTAGTGGGAGGGTTTGCACAGAAGTTGATCCTGTCTTTGTTGATAATTTTTTTATTTGATTTCTAAGTTATTCATAAGTCTGTAGGAGAGAAGGGGTCTTAGTTTTGGTCCATAATTTCCATATCTTGCCACGTCTTTTCATCAAGGCTCTAGTATGTTTGGTCAGCTAAGGAGCAGTGTTTGCTTTGATTCTGCTAGTATGGAGGGGAGCTAGGGAGTTGAGGATGTTTAGAAAGGTAGAGTTGAAAGAATGGACAGCCTCATCTAAGAGGAGTGTAGTGAGATGGGACCAGTTAATATTAGAGAGTTGGTCTATGAAAGAGTCTGAACTAAAGGATGAGGTTTAGCGGGAGGCGATAAACCTGAAAGGTCTGGTGAAATGGGGAGTGTGTCTATTTACTATGATAGGGCACTGGTCACTAAGGGAATTTGGTAGAGTGAGGGTTGTGGTAATTTTGGGGATGAGACACCAAAATCCAGTCCAAGACAGACTGTGGCAGGTGTGACTTGCTAATATAGGTAGGGGAAGTGATTAGTTGCTCAAATCAATGTAGGTTGATACAAGAGGTAGTATGGGGAGTTTGAATTGTAAGCCAATCTATGTTTACATCCCCTAGAATGATGGTTTCATTAAGGATGGTCTGTGAGAGGTGGTGTAGGATGTTCTCCAGTATTCTAAGATTATCACCAGAGGGATGTAGATTGCTACAACACTTATGGTGGTAAAGTTGTTAAGTTTAATATTGGTAAGTAGGAGTTCAGCTGTAGAAAAAGTGGGTAGATGGAGGATTGGGGTAGTTATTGAGAGGTGGTCACGGAAGAGTATGGCTCCCCCTCCTCCTCTTTTCTTTTGTCTATCAAATCGTAGGATGTTATAGCCAAGTGGGTTAATTTCACTAGCTTTATTATATGGTTTCAGCCAGGTTTCAGTAACCAGGCATGTAAGTCCTGTACTTTATTTACTACACTCCTGAGGTTGATAGAGCAGAAAGATACTTGATTTTTTGAGGGGGTGAGGTTAGTAGATGTTTGTACAAGAGGATTATTATTTATGGTAGGTTGGGAGGGACCTGCGTTTGTATAGATGTCTCCTGATAGAAGTAGTGGTTTGAAGTAGAGTAAGTGTTTAAAACGGGAGACATTCTTTTTCTGCTTTGATGTGGTAGGAAGGGAGAGAGATAATTTTATTTTGTTAAGGGGAGTAGCAAAGTTTGGATTAGAAGGACTGGTTTGTAGAGGAGTTTTGGGTTTGGTATTTGGATGTAGAGTACTGTTTGTTGGGTAGAAGTAGGGTGGGGGGGTAGATGTGTGTGACAGGATGTGAGGAGGTATACAAAGTAAAGTATAGGTATCAGGAGTAAGGCTTGAAGTTTGAAAGGCATGGTTTGAAGGTAGAGTATGTGTAGAAAGTGGGAAAGCTGAGGTGGATGAAGGTACTATAGGGGAAGAGGTGTGTCAGTAAGGACGTAGTTGGGAGGAGCAGGGGAGAAGCTGGAAGGGGTGTGGTTAAGGTAGATAAGTATAAATGAAATTATATAAAAACTATCAGTCAGCCCTTTGTCAGATTAGCTCAGGATTTCTTAAATATATTGGAAATTATTGTGTTTACTTGCAGGAAGTTAATTATATAGTATTTTATTGGGGTAGTGAGATCTCAGAGTGTAGTTTGGAGAGCAGAGTCAGTATAGGACGTCAGGGTCTCAATTTTACTGTGCTCACACTGGTGACAGATAACCTCTACTTCAGTGAGGAAATAAGGTAAATGAACTTAGATAGGCCTTAAGCTATATTTGCACTTAAAACAGTGGAGTAGTTAGTCATACTTTATTTTCAGTCAGGAAACAATAAAAAAAGGCAGTAGGTACTCTGACTTGCTTGTTTTGCATACCTTTCTTACTGAAATAAAATAAACCAATTTCACCAAGGAGTTCTGTAGAAATTAGGAAGACAAGAATTTATAATAGAAAAGGTTTATATATGGTATATATATATATATATATATATATATATATATATATATATATATATATATATATATATATATATATATATATATATATATATATATATGGATCTACTTTGTTCGAAAATACATTACATCGAACAAAGTAGATGCCCACTTCAGCAAGAATGCATTTCAATGAAAGTGTACTTTCACTGAAGCCTAGCTGCAGGATCAGCTGACTAAAAAAAAAAAACACAGAAAATATGTTTTGCAGGGCGGCAAGCCCCCCTGCACTTTCCATGTGGAGGGCACCCCCCTACTTAAATATACCAACTCCGAGATCGTACTACAGCGAGGAAAAGGGAATATTCCCATTCCGCTCTGTGTTGTGATGTCTGTAGTTAGTTTTCAAAGATTTGGTACTTTGAACAACTGGGCTTGACCAAGTGTGTTTTAAAGTACTGAAACTTCGTACAAATGAAGTAAACCCATATATATATATATATATATATATATATATATATATATATATATACGTAAATCTTACTCAGCGACATACATGTCACTTCTAAATAGAAGCTGAACACATACAATTATAGCGGATACTAATACTACAACTACTAGCCAATAGGGGTTGTTTATTTAAATTATGTACACTCCTATTGGCTATAGAATATATGTTTACCCAATCACATGCCATCTTTAAACAGCATTACTTTATGAGCCTAAATAATGTCATACATACATCAATCAAGCCCTCAAAACCATAAAACATTATGTTTTTCAAAAATCTATAAACACAATTAATACATCAATGTGTACATCGTTTCTGCTAGATGTTAGATGTGACACCATAAAAAAGTAACAACCTCATTGAAATGCACATGTACACCTACTTCACTAAATGTAACCAAGGTGCCTATCACAAATCAATGTGTCCATATTACCATCAGGAGCTACTATAGTACTATCAGCTCACTCTGAATGTGAATTGACAATCTGATCTGCATTTCAAAAAGCACTACAAAAGTAAACCAAATCGTTCTTTGTATAAGAACACATTCCTCATTCTCACATTAAAATAAAGGGTAACATTTGTTGCTTTTCTAATCAACAAAAACAAATTAATGAAATCTTCATTAAAAACACTGCAAAAATAGCAAATATTGTATCAAATGGTGCTTTAAATAAAAGCACATTACTTATGCTTCCATCAGAATGAGGGGACATTTGTTGTATTTACCAGTCAACAGGAGGCATCATTAGGAAAGAACCATTCATACAGCCATTTGCGAATGGTGAATGGCTTGAAGTTCAGCCAATGGTCAATCAAAACTTTGTGATGCTTTCTTGTAAACATACCGGCACCTGAAGAATTGGATACAAATGAAAAAGCAAAAGTTAGCATAACAATTCCATCAAATATATAAACTATGTATAATATATTCTACTGGTCAAAGATGGAATCAGAATAAAAAAAAACAATGAGGTCTGGAAGACTTGTAGTTCACTCAACAAAATCAGGGGGGGTATGTGAAACTCAAGATGGACTTGCATATTATAAAGGGCCATAATGCCCCAATCAGTAACACAATAAACTAGAATATGCTGGACCAAATTCCTTTAGTCACATAAGGTAGAAACACATGTCTAAAAGTAATTAAAAATTTCCAAGATACTATAAATTAAGTCAGCGTTTCTTCAGAGATGGCTTAAGTGGAAGACAAGCATTTAGACCAGGAAAAACATTGGCTCGTAAATTGCATATCCAGTGCATTTTAGCTAACTCAATTTCTGTCACAATATCCCCACCTCAATGATTCTCATATATAATCTGCAGAACTAAGAACAGGAAACTATGGAAGTCATTCTCTGAAATATGCTTCATTAGGGGGCTGTTCATATCTTTCAATTGGATATCACTAATATGTTTGGATATTCTCTCTTTTAATTGCCTGTTGGTTTTACCAGCATAAAAACTATGACATTGTTGACATTGAGTGAGATAAACTACATTCGTCATGGTGCAGTCTGTGTATAACTTCTGAAAATGCCTTCTGTTGGTAAAAGAATGTACAAAGCCTTGAGACTTGGAAATATATCTGCAGGATGTATAATTCCCACAGGGAAAAGTTCTAATCCCACTTGAGCAGGCATAATTGTGTGGAATTGACCTTACATTTTCTTTAATTTTTTGTTGTTCCTGAAGGAAAAGGCTGGAACATCACCTAGTACTGTTCTTATCTTCTTGTCACTTGACAAAATTTTCCAGTTGTCCCTTATAGTGCTGCACACATATTGAATGTCACTAGAGTACATGAGAATGACTCTAGCATGTAAATTATTAGGCATATGCTTATTATTGTTTCCAGATTGGAGGGCATTATCATCCCTACAGGAAAAAAATGGTCTTCCAGATTTCTTCCTTTGTTTTCTAATCTCATCCTTCTGGGATATATCTCCTTGACATAAACTGCTGTCCAAGTAATAAATTTGCGTCCTCAAAGTCCTTCTCCTTGGTGTGTATTCTGGAGTTTCTTAACATCCGGCCCTTGAGAATATTATTGTATATGTGTCTCAGAGGCATGCTGCTGCACATCAATAAATTATTCCTTTTACAATCTTTATTAAAAATGGATGTATTAATCCTTCCTTCATCAAATTCTAGGATGACATCTATGAACTCTATTTTACTATCTGAATGTTGCAGAGTGACTCTCGAAACTAGTAGTTGTTTCAAGGCATGTAATAAAATTATCTAGCATCTCTGTAGTGCCTTCCCATATAACAAAGACATCATCCACAAAACATATATAATACTTTAGATGTGGACACCAGCCTTCATTATTTAATAGATGTTCATGCTCCCAGTGTGCCACTACTATGCTGGCATAACTGTTCTCACAGTGCCCATGGCTACCCCCCATTTTTACCGGGTCTGTATTAGATCAACGAATGCTTAAAAAAGCGAATGCTAATAGATCGAAATCTTACAATCTCGAACTGTCAGAACAGCGATTTTCTTCCTAGGGAAAAAAAAAATTGCTGATTCAAAACACATACACACAATACAAGCACATCAAGCAAACAGCAATCCACACACATACACCTAAAATCTGACACCTAACCCTACACTAAACTATACACACGCCACTAACTATCCACTTACCTTAAAGGGACAATCCCAGTGTTGAAAATTCGGGTCCGTACTAAAGCTGATCAAAGTAACGCCCACTTTGCCACGTAACAAACATTCCTGCCCACAGTATCATTTTTCTTTCAAATGTCCGGTATACTTTCAATTCCAGTCCTGTTTTGGCTCCCACTGTCACCTACAATTGGGTTTTACGTTCCCATCTGAAGCCGACTTAACATTTTTCTGCATCACTGTTTCTGTAGCATATTATACAAGATTTAACCTGTACCCCCCCCCTCATTATTTTAGGCTTGGTCCACATGACTTGAGCTCAACGGCTGAAAAGTCTGCCACGGAGTTCTAGAGTTCCTCCTGCTTAGCAATTACTCCTGATAATTGTTTCATTTTTAGAATGATCGTTCATTGTGATTTATTTCTGCAGTAACCACAATGAACGATCATTCTAAAAAGGAAACTTACAGTCAGGAGTAGTGGGTAAGCTCCGATAACTAAATCACCTGCCCCTATTTTTCTTTCTTGCCCCCAGACACACTTATTTTACTCTGTGTCCAGATTGCTTGCTCTAAGATGATGAGATATATGGCACAAAGTGCCTATTATAAGTGGTTACCAACTTATCCATATATTGAAATGTTTTTTACAACCATCGTTCATTGTGGTTCGTTTCTGTAGTAACCACAATAAACGACCGTTTCAAAAAGTAATGTTTTAGTGTATGGAGAAGTTTGTACCCACTTATAACTAAAACATATGTCCCTATTTTTTGTCTTTTGGTCCATATTCACTGAAAAGCTTGTGCCACATGTTCATTGTTAATATTGTAATTGATATCTGCTTAAAACAACGTTGAATTGTGTCAGCGATCATATTATTCCCCCGAGCTTCTACTTTCTGTTTGTGCTTTATTAAGAGCTAATCAAACAAGAACTAAGGAGGACACTGCTGCAGAGGACGTATTTATATGTGTATGTGTTTACTGATTTTCGAGTCTTGCATTTTAAATGCTTTATTTAAATGAATGGTCTATGGAAGGCACTTTGCTTGTTAGGCAGCAGTCTGCATTTCAGGGCTTAATGGCGGTATTACAACACATGCATAGGAGAGCGAGAGAAAGCACGTCCATGTACATTTTATTTAAAGGGTTTACCCAAGCTTCTGTTGCATTGGCAACCGCGTCCTGTACTCTTAAATTTTGTTTCTAACGTTTCATTGCTCTATTTAAACAACTTAATTATTTCACAAAACGGTACTTTTCCGTTATCGGGGTCCGGGCAACAGTTGTAACTCGCTAGTAGGTGTACGCAATCATCGCACAGCTATGGTTGCCTTACAAATCGTACTAACAAAATAACAGTTTTACTTTAACAGAAATACAAAAAAGGGCATATTGTAGTGATTACAGGCATTCTAATTAAGTTGTAATATGTAGGGAAGCTGGCAAACGTGAATGCGAGGACAGCTGTTAACACATGCTTGAGATAGACCCTCATAGTTAACCAGCACTTTGCTAATTGCTGTCTCAGATCATGGGCGTTTATGTACCCACTGCCTGTGAGTCCGAACTTATGGTTTGGGTTAAGGGTTCGATTCGATTCTCCGGTTCGATTCTCGGCTGGGGGAGCTCAGCCAGCTCGAATAAGACTGTACCAAAAAGGATAAAATGCTGGATGTAGTCTTAATTAATACAGAGAGTGTTATAGATGTCCAGTTAAGACACAATTAGCCAACCCTGATCATGCCACAGTGTGGTTAACATTATTTAAAAAGGTACAATTTAGAAAGAAACGACAGTGATGTAAAATTGCAGTGAACTGGATTATGCTGTTCTAGGGAAATGGCCAAGGACAAATTAGGAGTGTGGGAGCAACTCAAGGGAGAAAATAAGCTAAATGAAAAGGTATTTGGGACTATGGTTAAGGGGGGAAGGAAAAGACAAAACAGTGGGATACATAGGAATGTTAGCATAGCAACTGGGGCGAAATGTAAGCCCTACAAGGAATGAAAAGGAAAGGGTTATGGTGCACAGTGCAAGGAGATAACAAATATGGTTAGGGCAGGAAAGACCACAGTTGAAAGGAGTTATCAAAAAGGGTCAAGTTGGAAGTAATGGCTTTTTAAATATGTAGCAGAAGGAAGGACATAACTGAGCATGCTGATTAAATGTGGGAAGGAGACCACAGAAAACTGAAAGGAAATTAATGAATTATTTGCTTCATTTCTCACCAAAGAAAGAAAGGGATGGCATTATTATGGGAGGGAGGCAGTGCAAACTAAAAAAAACAGAGGAGAGACACCTTAAGAATCGGGAAGAGTTTCAGAGGAACAGGTTGCACTTAGGAAGGATAAAGCAGAAGCACTGAATGGGCTACTTCCCAAGTAATTCAAAAATCTGAACAGTGCATTGTCAGACACCCCAACAGTGAGCTTTCACATGTCACTGACTAATGCAGAAGTACCAAATCACTGGAAGAAAACAAATGTGATGCCCTTGAACAAGTAGGGTAAAAAAAATCAAGGAGAGCTCTAGGCCTTTTAGTTTAGCAACAGGTGCAGGGAAAGTCATGGAAATAATCCTGATGTGAAAGCTAGTAGCATTTGCAGAGGACAAATATCTACCTCCATGACAGCAACCATCATGATTCCAAGGTAAGAAGGAATTGTCAGTCATAACCTGATCCAGCTTTTTAACTGGGTTACAGTTCAGCTTGATGGGGATGCCAGTAGATGTGGTCTACTTTAATTCAAGCTAGTCCTTTGCTTCAGCTCCACTCAGGAGCCTGATAGGAAAACTAGACAGATGTGGGGGATAGGAGCTGCATGTCTGCATGGTTGAATGATAGAATACAAAGAATGATAGTGAGATGTCTTAAATTCATCCTTGCAGGCCATTTTAACTCTGGCCAGTTTTCCTCTTTGTGCTTGGAATGACCAATTATTAGGCCATTAAGTTAGGTTATAGATTGGCCTTACCCATCCAGTGGTTGGTAAGTATATATTACTCCTAATGACAATATCTGGAATTATACCACAGATAATTTGATTGGCCCATGCATGGGATAAAGCATTTAGGATCTGCCTGTGTCCATTGGTAGTACAGAGGGCAGTTGTTAGGTAAATTTTCTGTTTCCCCATCCATAAAACTAAGTTACACTTGAAAATGGACTGGGATGAACTTTGTACTATGTGGATGGGGAGTCTGTTCCACAGCAGCTGTATCCTCTACGAATTATACCTGTCCCTTCAAACCTTTCTGTTGAAGTTGCAGAAGAGGTTTAGATCCCAAAACTGAGTATTTCTGATGCCATTTGACTTACTTATGTATAGCAAATCCATCAGTAATGGGTTGGAGGATGCCTTACATGCCAGACACAGCTGACCAGTTTGTAGGATACTGAGTATAGTATAGGGCTTTGAGTCGGTCCATGTAGGAGATGTTGTTTTAAGCTTGTATCTGTTTAGTAAGGTATCTCAATGGGAGTTCCAGTTGTTGCATGTGTCTGGACAGATACATGCCAAAGGGGGCATTACAATTAATGACTGGCCTAATGAGGGCTGAGTAAGGGAATACAATGATATAAACTAGATCTAGACACATTCCATTTTTTATAAGTTGGGAATGTAGAAGGAGTTTCTTACAAGAATGGGCAATTGTTGGTTAAAAGTTAGGTCACTGTCCACAGTCCACATAAGTTCCCAATTCCTGAACAGCTGTGTCATATTTTAAGGTTGTATTGTCAACGTGGTAGCTCCCAGGAGTAGATGACTTCCCAAGGATACAATAATAATTTTTTTGGCATTTAGTTTCAGACCATGAGTTTGATAACACATATTTGAGAGAAACCTTCCTGCAGGATGACTAAGTCATTTGGGAATTCAATGACTGCTCCTAGTTTGCAATCATCTGCAAACTTAGTCCACCATATCCCTTTGGCATTGTTTTTTACTTCAGAAAAACAGATATCAAGCTGGAGAGGTCCCAGCACAGAACCCTGGGGAACTCCACTGGTGAGTGGTCTCTTTGTGGAGGTAACTTCCCCTATTTTGATTACCTGCATCCTATCTGTGAGCCAGTCGGCAATCCAGTGGTAACACAGGGGTTTATTTCAGATTATTTAGCTTTTCTACTATGCTTGAGTGGAGAATTGTGTCAAAAGCTGTGGCTAGGCTGAGCCATGCTTTGTGTACCATTTTCCCTTCATCCATTGCTTTGGTGACCTTTTCAAAAAAATCCACCAGGTTGAGTAAGCATGACCTGCCCTTGATGAATCCAAACTGTGACAGGTCCAATGTTTGGAGTTTTCCCATGTCCTGACTGATTACTTCCATGCATGATAAGTCTTTCCATGGCTTTGCTTATGAGGCTGTTCAGACTTATGGGTCTGTAATTGCCTGGATCTGTGAAAGGTCCTCCTTTATGCAGGAGAATGACTGTAGCTGTTCTCCATTCCCTTGATACAAAACCTGTATGAAGACTGAGATTGAGCAGTGTTGTTAGGGTGTGGCTAAACCGTACTTCATGCTGTTTAGGATGCATCCAGGGATAGTGTCAAGACCCATCTATGCAGTGTTTTTAGTTTTTGATAGCAGTTGTACGACTAGGTTTTGTGTGGTGGCTGGAGGTGGGCCAGTTTCAGGTATATCTTGAGGGGGAGAGAGGGGTAAAGTTTGAGCTAAATTTATTGGCCAGTAGGTTTGCTATCTTTTCAGCCTCAGCACAGGTAACATTGTTCACAATCAGCTCAGTGCATTGCTGCATTGTGCTTTTGAGATTACAAACATAACTAAAAAGTGCATTGTAACTGTCTTTGTCTTGGGTAGCTATTTTAGCCTCGTACTTGCTGAGTTGTTTGTTTATTTCGGTGACAAGGGCTCTAACATTCTGGGAATGACTCTTCTTACTTTTGGTCAAAATTATTTTCCTTTTATTACAAATCTTGTTGATATTATGGTTCTACCATGTGAGTTTGTTTCTGGCGTTTGCCCTGCACTTGTTCCTACGGGGTACAGCTGCATCTATGCATCTGTTTACATATTGGTATAGTGTGATGGTGTACATCTGTCCATATTCAGTGGAGTTAACTGTGTTTGGTGGGGATTTAAAGCTGGCCAATGTATCAATTAGGAGTAAAAAGAAATTTCTAAAGGTACCTTCGGTGGAAGGGATCTCTGATTTCAGTTTTATTTGAAGGAGGTTGCTTTATGATCAGACCTAACAAGTGAAGATATGCCGTGTTAGTAGGGACAAGATCCAAGATGTTATTCCCCCAGTGGGTACTCTTGACTAATTATTCCAGGGCATTTATATTGACAAAGTCCAGGAATCTCTGTGCTTGTGTACTAGTCATGATGTAAGTTTGCACTTCTATAGTTAGATAGTTTAGATCACTTAGGAAAATGGTACTGGGTCTAATATTGAGTGATTCTAGTTCATGTAGATAGATAGGTATTGTGGCTTTCTTTTGCCCTAGAAGAAGTTCAATAGCTAATATATGGTATGGGACGTTTTTGATACAGACGGACAACATGTCAGTTGTCTGGTACATCAACAAACAGGGGGGAACCAGGTCTTACCCTCTCTGCCGAGAGGCCATGATGGTGTGGGAATGGGTGATCTCCACCAACCGCTTTCTGATCGCAACGCACATTCCAGGATGGGCCAACATTCTGGTGGACAAACTCAGCCGCACCATTCTTTCCCCTTACGAGTGGTCTCTCAACTCCCAAGTAGCGAAGTGGATATTTGCAAAATGGGGGCAACCCTGCTGTGATCTCTTTGCCTCTCCCACAAATACAAAATGTGACAGCTTCTTTGCTCTGATTCCCCCACCAGGGGAAGCCCCGAGAGATGCTCTAGTGCATGCTTGGCCACCCGGTCTACTTTATGCCTATCCTCCTCTACCCCTGATGCTAAAGCTCTTACAGAAAACCTCTCGGTTGGGGAGCAGAATAATCCTCATTTCCCCATTCTGGCCTCGGCAAACTTGGTTTCCTTACCTATGGTCTCACTTGGTGAATCCTCCCTGGATTCTGGATCCCAGCCTGGATCTAATATCCCATCCATCAGGCTTACCGACCCCGAATCTGGACAACCTGAAGCTGACAGCTTGGCTGCTCCAGTTCCACTCTTAATCAGGGCTCCCGGCATCTCTTCACCAGTCAAAGCCATCTTGGTGGCAGCGCATAAACCTTCCACCAGGAAAGTTTACCGCAGTAAATGGAGACGCTTTTCCATCTGGGCAGAACATCATAATTTGGACCCCTTCACTGCTCCATTAACGTCCGTGTTGGACTTCCTCACCGGACTTTTTCAGCAAGGGGCTAGCTGTTCGACAGTCAAGGTACAATTGGCAGCCATCTCCCATTACCATGTGGGACATGAGATATATGTAAAACCTTCCTCAAGGGTACTTTTCTGCTCAGGCCCCCTATCAAAGAAGCCAAACCCTGTTAGGATCTATCACTAGTTCTTCAAGCCTTGACTGCTTCTCCCTTTGAACAAGCTGCCTCGGCCGAACTTAAATATCTGTCTTAGAAAACAGCATTCCTGGTAGCCATCACTTCAGCGAAAAGAGTTTCGGAACTTCAAGCTCTTTCCGTGAAACCCCCTTACTTGGTTTTTCATCAGGATAGACTGTACCTCAGGACCAATCCCTCCTTCCTACCCAAGGTGGCCTCAGAAACCAATATCAATCAGTCCATCAACCTACCAGTTTTCTTTCCTAATTATCAAAATAAAGGAGAGTACAAGCTGCATTCTTTAGATGTGCACTGGCAGCTGCATTTCTATATTCATAGTACTGCTGGTCACAGACAATCCGATCAGCTGTTCATTTCCTTTGCCAAATTCAGTTTGGGTAAAGCCGTTTCGAAGGTCACCTTATCACGCTGGATTTCCCAAGGTATTCTTCTAGCTTATGAAGCTTCTGGGAGGCCCGCACCTCAGGGAGTCCATGCACATTCCACTCGCTCCATGTCTACTTCTGCTGCCTTTAGATCTAGAGTTCCCTTGGATGATATTTGCTCGGCAGCCACTTGGGCCTCATCTCATACCTTTATCAACCACTACAAACTGGACGTCATTTCCAGAGGGAGAGCATCCTTTGGCTCCGCCTTGCTCCGGAACATCCTTCCATGATGGCCGCCCAAGATTCAGGTAGCTGGGGACTCTGTCCCAAAGGTTGCTGACAAATGAAGTCCCTACTCCAGATTAAGAAGTTATGTACTCACCATAACGTTCCATCTGAGTAGGTGGCTTCAGTTATCTGCAACCATCCCCCCCTCCTTCCCTCTGGCCTTCAGAAGAGTTAGTTTTGTTTGTATTATCCTGCTTTTTCCTGTTGGGATACCTCTCCAGGTATATATAGGAGGGCAAACTTGATCTGGGGTCATTTGGGGTTGGCAGGGGATTATGGGTGAGGGGAGGAGCTCGGACCTCGGATCCATAGCTGTATAATAAGTTGCCGGCTCGGATCCGATATCAGATCCACGACCCAAAGGTTGCAGACAAATGAAGCCACCTACTCAAATGGAACGTTATGGTGAGTACATAACTTCTTATTTCTCAGCTTGTGCAAGCCAAAAACTCTCAGCTAACAACCTACCCACAATGCCCCTCTCCTAGATACTTCAGATCTCGTTTGCCGCATTCCTGGTCAGACGTGTTTAGCCATCTCTCTCAAGCTAAGTAGTAATTTGTTGTTTTTATGATAGTTTTTCTTCTGAATTTCAAAAATGTTAGTCAACTTAGTCTTTTTTCACTGTCACCTATAACCTAGGGCTATTTCCTACCCTTTTTTTTTTTGGTAATTTAAAATTTTACCTCTTTTGACTGTCCCTCTCTTCTGTATTTGACAGGCTTCTTTTACTGGTGGTATTTCTTAAAAAATATTTTCTACAGGATAGTATCTTTTTTTTTACCATGTCAGACAAAGTTAAACTGGGTTTTAAACAGTGACAAGTGTGGACGTAAGATGCCTAACTCAGATACACATGTCTGTTGTGTCTACTGTTTGGGCGTGGATGATTTGAAAGCTGATTGTGACATTTGTGCTGGATTTTCTAATCGGACACTAGCAGAATGTAAGAATAAACTTATTTTAAAAGATTTACTCAAGATACCTTTCTTGGAGGCTCTATCTGGGTCGGAGGTCTCACTCCCTCCTAAGACCAAAAAATATAAAGAAAAATGGAGTCACTCAGTCCCTGCATCTCCGTGAGTTAGGGAACCGAGTCCGTTCCGTGCTTCACCGGCACCCTCGGCACAGACCTCTTCGGCACCAGGATCTGTGTCCTCTCCCTCAGTGACGACCATGATATTCACTCCTATCTCGGTTTCAAACACAGCACCACTGACTTTGGTGCCGTCTTTGGCTCCTACATCAACTCTGATGACTGTTCATGCCTCGGCTCCATCCTGGTCCACTGTGCCGACAGCCTCCTCGGCTCCATGGGCTCCGACGACTGTACATACATTGGCACCATCCCTGTTCATGGTGCCGACAGCTTCTTCGGCTCCATGGTCCTCGATGACTGCACATGTCTTGGCACCATCCCCGGCCATGGTGCTGACAGCTTCTTCGGCTCCATTGGCTCCAAAATCTCATTTCATGCCAAGGACTAGATATTCTCCTACTTATGATCCTTTCTTGTGGTAGAGGTTTAGTCCCTTTCTAGAAAGACCTGATTCCCCTTCTGCAGCCTCTTTTAGATACACTAGGAGTATTTCTGAACTAGACCTAGTGCGAGTTGTGGACCAGCTTCTGGTAGCTAGGGGATTGCCCATGCCAGCTAGACCTCCTCCTGAGAATGTAAAGCCAAAAACTGAAAAACCCAAAATCCCAAAAGCATGAAATTCAAAATCGCGATTGCCTACATACACACTCCACACACATACACCTTCCTCCCTACACTACAAACCAATAAAACACAAACAAGCACAACAAAACAAGCACACATGTGGACCCTACATATAAGCAGGAGGGCAAGCCCACCTGC
This sequence comes from Protopterus annectens, assembly GCF_019279795.1. Classification (NCBI taxonomy): domain Eukaryota; kingdom Metazoa; phylum Chordata; order Ceratodontiformes; family Protopteridae; genus Protopterus; species Protopterus annectens. The sequence continues at coordinate 1,774,942,425 of NC_056728.1, forward strand.
ACCCCCACACCCCCGCTACTTATATATACTAACTCTGAGATCGCACTAAAAATACAAACACACAAAAACCACCACTACACATTATACACCACCCTTGCACAAACACACATCACATATGTACAAATGCCAGCACTCTCACCACTTATACACTCAGTCTTACCTACCTACCCTAACCCACACCGCAAAACTCCAAACACACTCACACACACTAAAATCCCTGTCCAAAACCCCTAGTAAAACATCACTTACCTGAATCTCCAGCTACATCCACATACCACACCACACATCATGAACACAGGGAATCCCACATCATGTATGCTTCTCCACAACCATGGATTCAACATTTCTGCATTTGGCATTTCCACATTTGTGATTTTGCACTTTCACGCAAGTGCAGTTTCGACACTTTGGTCTCAAGCTACTGAAGTTTGATATTTCAGTAGTTCCAGATTCTTAAGTGAAACCATATATATATATATATATATATATATATATATATATATATATATATATATATATATATATATATATATATATATATATATATTTACTGCTACTTACTGATGTCCTGGACAAATATAACTGACACATTGGACTAAATAAACTGATTTATGATGCCACCATTGCAACTACATGCTCTTCATACTTTTCTGAATTTTACTCAGTTATGAATATATGTACTGAAAGGGCTACATTCATTAACACCAACTATTGTGATTAATTCAAACATTAAACCTGTGTGGTGGAACTTCTATATAAGTCAGCTCCATAATTGAAAGGGAAAGCTTTTTATTTTGTACCTGACAAAACCCAAAAAAGACATTACAGTGCTGTGGAAAATTTTGAGACTGTTTCAGATATTTTCTGGATACAAAATTAATGAAGCTAAAACAAAGGTTTGTTTGTTTGTGTCTTTTGGCTTTTCCCGGTTAGGGGTCGCCACAGTGGAACTCCGGTCCGCTAATGATTGGCAGTAGATTTTTACGTGCTGGCTTGCCGGGCCTAACGCACAACCTTCAACGAAGAAATGCCCATTTACGCATGTCACCACACAGAAGACGCTCTAACTGAGAATCGAATACACAACGTATAAAGTACAGTTGGGTATACCTACCATAAATGTAGATGTTCGAGTGTCTTCACTGTTGCAGTCATAACTGTAGGGTACTCCTGCCGGCAGGCAGCCCGAGGTCGGCCAGAATATCAAAGTCTGGGTCCATCTTCTCCAGCCTTTCTTGCCCCTGATGTCAGAAGCCCCCATAAAACCAAAAGGTGTCCCAAGGGAAACACAAATACACCAGAAAGGTAGTGGAAAAGGAAATACAGAAAGTAAATAGAAACAAGAGGGGTCTGGAGGGAGGGAAACACCGACTGCAACAGTGAAGACACTCTAACATCTACATTTATGGTAGGTATACACAACTGTACTATGTTCTTCGTGTTTCACTGTTGCAGTCATAACTGTAGGGTAGAATCCCAAAGCTGAGAACACGGGAGGAGGTTATGAAGAAGAAGGAGCAGCTAGAAGACCCTGCAGGACAGCAGAGGCAAAGCCTGCCCTAGACTTAGAGTACAAAGGGAGGTTATAGTGCTTGGAAAAGGTATGCACAGAACTCCAAGTGGCAGCCTCCAGAATGTCCTTGGTAGGAACTCCTCTGAGAAAGGCTGCTGAAGTGGCAGCTGCTCTAGTAGAATGAGTCCTGACGGTACCTGGAATCTGTTTTCCATAAAGAGAGTAACAATATCTTATTCCATGAGCAATCCATTTGGAAATAGTTTCCTTAGAAATAGCTTTACCTAGAGAACTGGAAGCAAATGAGATAAGCAATTGATCTGATTTTCTGAAACTTTTAGTTTTGTCCAGGTAAAAATGTAGTTGCCTGTGTACGTCCAATGAATGCAAAATCCTTTCCCCCTTATTTTGGGGTTTTGGAAAAAAAGATAGGAAGGTGAATAGTCTGATTTAGAGCCACTCTAGAAACTACCTTAGGCATAAAAGTAGGATTGGTCCTCAAGGAAACTCTGTCCTGATGGAAGATGAGGTATGGTTCCACGGCCATAAGTGCTTGTAACTCAGACACCCTTCTGGCAGAAGTCAAGGCCAACAAGATAGCTGTCTTCCAGGATAAGAACTTAATGTCCGCAGAGGCAGCAGGCTCAAAAGGAGGCAAAGTAAGCTTTTCCAAGACATAGTTGAGATCCCAAGGAGGGACAGGAGGAGATCTAGGAGGTCTTAAATTCTTAGCTCCTCTCAGAAATTGTCTGACCGGCTGGTGGGAAAAAATGGGAGGATCACAATTGAAATGAGCCGAAATAGCAGAAGCATGAATTTTGATGGAAGAAAAGGAAAGACCTTTAATCAAAAGGTCTGAGAGATAAAGTAAAATAGATGAGATATCAGGAATTGAAGGGTCAGAGCCACGATCCTGCATCCAAATACAAAATCTTTTCTATTTAGAAGCATAAGATTTCCTAGTACTAGGATGCCTAGCTTCCAAAAGAACATCCAAAACTTGTTTAGGAAGAGAAGAAGGAATCAATTGCCTTTGATGAACCAAGCTGCCAGACAGAGAGTCTTGATTTGAGAGTGAAATACCTGACCCTGATGCTGGGACAGTAGAGAATGGGTCAGAGGAAGACTCCAAGGAGGTACCAAGGAAAGGTGCAGTAGAGTAGGGTACCAAAACTGACGATGCCAATTCGGAGCTATCAAAATGATCAGGCTGGGTTTGTCTAGCTTTATCTTTAGCAATAGCCGAGGCAGAAGAGGAAGAGGAGGGAAGGCATATCCCAAAAGATTCCTCCAGCTGAAGGATAGGGCATCCACTTTCCAAGCTGTCTTGTGGAAGGACCTGGTGCAAAAGAGAGGCAACTGATGGTTGAGATGAGATGCAAACAGATCTATCTGAGGACAGCCCCAAACTGCAGTTATCTTGCTGAATAAGTTGGGGTCCAACATCCATTCGTGAGGATCCAAAATGTTTCTGCTTAGGCTGTCTGCTAAAAGATTTTGTTTTCCCGGAATGAACTGTGCCTGAAGATCCAGATTCAAATTTAGGGCTGTATCCCATAAGGTCATGGCAAGTCTGCAAAGGGGGTAAGAGTGAGAGCCCCCTTGCTTGTTTATGTACCACATGACTGTGGTATTGTCTGTTCGAATTAGCAGAGGTCCTGGCTTCAAAAGAGTCTGGAATGCTAGAAGAGCATATTATTGCTGGCTACTGTTGTAGGTGGGAAGAAGCTATGTATATGTTAGTTGAGCAGTGGGTTCTGAAAGGGTCATTTGCTGCCAATTTAGCCACTTTGTTATAGCATTGCTCAAATTTTGCTTTTTATGCTGCCTGGAAGTTAGTAAGAATGGGTGCTCCATAAACTAGTGAGGGGAGGTGCTAAGTAGTGGAACATATAGCTTTAGTTGTGTTGGTGAGAAAGTTTTTGAATCTGTAAAGCAGTGCAAGTTTTTGTTGATTTTTTTTAAACAGTTTTGTATGTGCATTTCAAATGTAAGATTAGGGGTTCATAGGTAAGGTAAGTACTAGGCTAGCTGCTCTTGCAGGCCATTTTATCTAGCTAATTTCCATTTTTGTGTTGAAATATTCTTTCCCACTTGGTTATAGCTTGGCCTTGCCCATGGTTGATAATTACATATTACACTAATGAGAATAACTGGGATAATCCCATAGATAATTTGAGTGGGCCCATGCATATGTAAAGCATTTAGGAGCTGCATCTGACCATTGGTAGTGCATGGGGCAGTTCTGGAGTAAATTGGTAAATTTTCTGTTTTCCATTCATATATCTAAGTTGTACTTGAAAATGGACAAGGATGAGCTGTGTTTCATGTGGATGAGGAGTCTGTTCCACAGCGGCAGTATCATCTGCGAGATACACCTGTCCCTCCAAACTGTTAATGTTGCAGAAGAGGTTTAGATACCTAGGCAAAGTATTTCTCATCAACAAGCAAAGCCAGCACCAAAACAGACACATTCATGGAATCTTTATTGTAGAACAGAGATATCAAACCGGTTTTGGTGCAGAGCCTTCATCAGTTATACTACAAACAACAAGATATACTGTTTAAATATTCGAACCACCTCACTTCCTATGAAATCACATCTCATTTGATTTAAAGCTATATTATAATTTATCATTGAGCCCTGGTCTGAAAAGTGCACCTAACTTGACAATCCATCTAGTCTCCTTATAATTAAGTAAGGAATGCCAACCCCTCTTACATTTCCTATCTCCATGTAATTTGTCTATGACAGTAAACCTGAATCTGGCAGTGGAATGTGATTGACAGTGCATGTATAAGGCACTGGTGATGCGTTTGTTGCGAATGTCACTCATATGTTCAGATATTCGCAAACAAAGGGGTCTGGACGTCCATCCAACATACAAAGAGGAACAGGTACAATTGACCAGATAAATGACCCAGTCTGATCCACAGTTAGCATAAAAATTAATATATACCTGATACGTATTCTGACTGGAAGAATGTTTAGACTTGCAAATGTGTTGACATGATGAACAGTGCCCACATGGAAAGACCCAACTAGTTTCTCCCTTGTGATTGTTAATAGATCCACATAATTCTTGTTTATGCTATGATGTCTGTAATAAAAAAAATGGGATCCCAGTGTCCTGCCTCTACGAAAGGAAAACTGACAATGTTCTGGCAAAATCTGACCCAATTCCTCATTGGCCATCAAAATATTCCAATGTTTACTGACCACATTCCTTAATAAATTGACATTTTGACCATAGGTTGTTATTAGTTTCAATATATCGGATTCCTTACATTCATTCTTCTCCTTATAAGTTAACAACTCAGCCCTGGGTTGTTTAGAAGCCCACTCTCTGGCTGTGACAACGTCCCCCATCCTATAACCTCTATGGAGAAATCTACATGTGAGATTATCCCTAGAGTTGTTGAAATCTTCTTTTGAACAAATCCTTCTAATTATTAAGAACTGGGGCTTGGGTATATTTCTGATTGTGTGTGTGGGGTGCAGACTGGAAGCGTACAATAAATTGTTGTATTCAGGGTACTTTCTATACACCAAGGTGTGCAAGGTATGATCAGGGTCTCTCACAACCTTGACATCTAGATAATTAATTTTCTCATAACTATGAGAAAAGGAAAATTCAATACCCCATTTATTATCATTCAAATATTGTTTAGACTGCCGTAGATATTCAGTACCTGCACGCCACACCAACCAACAATCGTCTAGCAATCTCCTCCATATGTCGATTTGTGGCAAGTATGTAAATTGGTTCTTCTGCTATATACCCCATAAAAAGATCTGCATAAATGGGGGCAAATGAGGCCACCATAGCTGTCCCCTGGATTTGCCAGTAACAACTCCCTTGAAAATAAAAAAACATTTTTGGTTAGGACGTGCTCAGCCATACAAGTGAGGAGTGTATTGAATCCCAGTGTGTACAACTCAGCTCTGTTCAACCAGTAATCCAAAGCTTGCAACCCTACCAAGTGTGGTATACTGATATATAAGGATTTCACATCAAGGTTGCACATAAGCCAATTGGTTTCAAGTTGGGAATCCGATACAGTTTGTAGGAATTGGGTACTATCTTTAATTCTAGCCCGAATGAGCGGTAACAGAGGTTGTAAATATTGGGTCAAATATGCCAACAGAGGTTCAATCAAAGAACCGATTCCAGAGACTATGGGTCTCCCTGGGGGCTGATTTAGGCTCTTATGAATTTTCGGCAACAGATATAGATATTGTTTGCCCGGGTCCTTCACAGAAAGATGTGAACTAGTGATGTTACAGATAATGCCTTTATCCACTGCTCTCTGCAAAAACATAGCTTAGTGAGATTGCATCATGAAAGACAACATGAAAGACAACACGATTAAGAATGAGTAACCGTATTGTGGAGCCCTTGCAAAACTTGTTAAGTAGATGCAAAAGTGTATCCTGTTTTGTACCATTTCCTCTGAAAGGGTAGATCTCATGAACAGTTATTGATTGGTTCATATACTGCGGTGGTGATTGTCGGTAATTGCAGAATACAAGCCAATCAAAAACTGTGTAGCACAGCCAATGCTGTTCAGTGTAGAACAGTGGCATACCTAATTGATTGGTTTGTATACCATGATGCTGATTGGCAGTAATTGAGGTATACAAAGCAATGAAAACCCGTGTTGTGGAGCCGAAGCTGCTCAGTATGGAACAGCGGAACAGTGGCTTCACTTATTGTTGAATGCAGAGCATTCTGCATAATCCAGAGCACATGGCTGCCAGGTGGGGACATCACTCTCCCCAAAGAGGATAATGATGCATCTTTTGGCATTCAGCTTGAGGCCATGTTTCTGGAACCAGTCATATGTTTGGGTGAGACCCTCTTGGAGGACATCCACATCACTTGGGAAATTGATGACCACACCCAGCTTGCAGTCATTTGCAAACTTGGTCAACCATAGCAGACTGGTTTTGGCCTGCACTTCAGAGAAGTATATCCTGAATAACAGAGGCCCCAAGACTGATCCCTGTGGTATGCCACTCATTACGGGTCGTCTGCTTGAGTTGGCTTCCCTTATTATGATTAGGTGGGCTGTATCACTGAGTCAGTTTGCTACCCATCTGATAACATATGGATTGATACTTAGTTGAGAGCGTTTGTCTACTATGCTCGAGTGGGGAATAGTGTTGAAGGCCTTGGCCAGGTCAAGGTAGGCGGTGTGCACCATCTTCCCCTCGTCCATGGCTTTGGTGACTGTCTCAAAGAAGTCGATCAAATTTAACAGACAGTGTGAATTCAGGGTTGTTGAGAGAGGGAGTTATGTGTACTTCACCAAGGAGGTCTTTGGGGTTTAGGTAGGTTACATTTAAATGTCTCATCATATATGGGTCTATGTTTCTGCTTTGAATTGTGTCTGATCAGTGCAATGTGTATACTACTGACAAACTTATTGACATTAGAAGTGGTTTTATAGTTTCATAGTTTCAAAATTTCATAGTATAGTACTAGGCTATCTGCCCTGGGACATTTGTAAGCCTAGCCATAGTGATGTGGCTTTTGCCACCCCATGAAATGGTACAAAAATGTACAGAATAAAATTAGAATACTGTGCCTCTGTCTAGTAATGACACAATGAAGGTCCCCTTATATAATAGAATTAGTTTACTGTGCCCCTGTCTAGCAGTGACACAGATGTGACAGCTTTATATACAGTGATGTATAAATACATCTCTTGCATACCATATCAATTTGTTAAATAATTAACTGGTTGTCTGTAAATATGAGGCAATTTCTACATTACCTCAGGACGCCCATATCCACCAAGCTGGTAACAGAAGTAGTGGCAAAGTTCATATCCATGGCAACAGAGCCTTTTTATTGATTAGACAGTTGGTGAAATGTTGTTTGTTTTGTTGAGTGCATGAGTACACTCATTTTTTTTTTTTAATTGTAAACCATTTTTGCAAAGGACTGCAATAAACATTTTTTTCTGTAACAAGTTGGAGTCAGACAAAAGGGAAAAATTTGCCCATTCCTAATGTGGGAAATAAATGCATATGTGTTAGCACAGCCTGTGTGTATGTATGTGTCATGTCTTTCAACTTTTACCTTGGAAGTCTGGACAAAGAGAAAATATTTAGGGAAAAGATACTCTTTAGTGGGTGCTATTCACTCAAAATAATTTCCAGATTTAGGAGGGATGGAACAAGAGTTTGAGAACAAATTAGAAGTGTTACCCCAAATTTGTCAGAGCTGATGGGTGTGTCTACTTGTGTTTTTGACCTTTATGGTGAAAGGTTAATGACTGAAAATTGATTACAGGATCAGTGTAAGTGATACTTTTAAGTACTAATTTGGAACAAACCTGGTCTTTGCCATGGAGGTTCCTGATGTAGCTGATGAAGACTTTATGGTTTCCCTTTGGTGTGGAGGCTAGTTTAGATTCACAATTGGCCTTGGAGGTTTTCAGTAGTGATCTAATTTGCTCGTTGAGGCTAAGGATGGAGTTTTTCCAATTTGGAGTTTGTTCCTTTTTACCCTTGGACATCAGTTTCTTCCTTTTGTTGTAAAGTCTGTTGTTAGAGGATGTCCACCAAACAGGTTTGTGTGCCCTTGAGCAGGTTTTAGTTCTATTGGGTATGGCCAAGTCCATGCAGTTGTACAGGTGCTTGTATTTTGCACTGGTGTCAGCATATTCGCCTGCATCCCCTGGGGGAGGCGGTGTTGTGAAGCTACAGATACCCTCGCTTAGGAGTTTGTAGTCAGCTTTTGAGAACTTTTTTAGCTTGATTATGGCTGTGGGGTTTGAGTGCAATTAAAACTTTGAATGAGACAGTCCAATGATTTGATCTGACCAGGGAAGAGCATACTATGGTAGTGGAGCAGCGGTTGCCTATGTTGGTGAGAACCATGTCCGGAATGTTTTCTCCCCTTGTGGGAGATGAGATGACCTGGTGCAGTGCGTTAGAATTTGTGAAATCAAGAATTTGTTGAGAGAGTACATTAGTGCAAGAATAGTATACCCAGTCTATAGTGGGATAGTTGAAGTCAGCAAGGATCAGGGTGTTAGGAGGTACCTTGATGGAGTCAAGTAGATCCAGGTAAGAGGAGTGAGAGTCCTGAGTCAGGGAGGATGGTCTATAGCTAGCTATAACTTGGATGGGTGTCTTGCCAACTATCAGCTGTACCTGGAGTAGTTCCAGTGGCTCATGCTGGCAAGCTACTCTGGAGGTGTGCCTGTCCTTAATGAAGATAGAGACTCCAGCATCCTTAGTCTTCCTGATCTCATTTTGGGTTGGAATTTGTGGAATGAGGTATAGCCTGGTAATTTTAGGGTTGCTGTTCACAGCCTGGAACCAAGTTTTCCTAACAGCACAGACATCAGCATCTTCTAGTGCAAGGAGGGCCTCCAGTAAGCCCATTTTCAGGTTAAGACTCCTAGCGTTAAGCAGCATAACATTCAATTTGCTTTTAGACAGATCTTTTATGTTGGAAGGTTTGTCTTTGGGACATTGCCTAAAAAGGCACAATGGGGAGGTGAGAGCCTTGGCCAGGATCTGGAAACCCAGTGATGACAGGTGAAGGTCATCTCTGGAAAATCTCACTTATCAATAATCTAATTTCTCAACAAACGCAATTGATCCGAACTTCAAACGAAGCAAATCACTAATAAGTGAAAATAAAAAAATAAAATAACCCAAACTCAAAGACAAAGACACCAATTTAATGGTACACTGGTACAAAAAACACAGACAGTACATCCCAAAGACTAAGCACTTTCACCATAAAAATGGCTTCATCAGAGTAACAGTGGGAAATACGTACACAATTAAATAGCTTAATGACCTAACAAACTGACCAGTCCACTCAGAAAAACTAAGAATGATGTAGTCAATTACTGGTTGCAAATGTTTAAAGTCACAATATCAATAAAAAACTGAATAATAAAAATAATACAAATGTGTATATATACATATATATATATATATATATATATATATATATATATATATATATAAATCCAACCTAAAACAAATTACCTTGATCCTATATAGTTAACAAAATCTATGTATATATTGTTAAGATGTATTTAAGAAGTATCCTAAATAACACTTGCTTTTTCTTTTAAAATTGGAACAATGTCAATGCTGCCATTCAAACCTGCGGGGTGTGGGGTGTGGCATTAAGTGTAAGTTGCCACTTGGTCTCAAGATTTTCCACTTTTAATTTCAAATCGCCCCCTCTCTCATTCCAAGTTACTTTATCAATTACATAAAAGATGAATTTGTTAAAATGAGTACAAGTTGTACTATGCCTGTATAATGCATTGTGAACATTCTTCGTCCTGATAGCCCTTACATGTTCAGATATTCTTTCCCTGAACCTCCATGTGGTTTTGCCCACATAGAAACTTGTGCAACTAGTACACGTTTCTACATATACTAACATACTAGTGTTACAGCTACACCTGCCCGGGCAGCTTAATGTACAGTTGTAACCAGGGATAGACACATAAGGGCCATCATTAATAAACTTACAGGTCCTGCATGTCAGACACTTGTACAGTCTAGACGTGTAATTCTTACAAGTAGAATTCTCCATAATGTTTTTAACATTCCTCCCCCTACTGAACACTATCCTGGGTTTGGAACCAAGTATATTCCTGTGTGTATCCTTGAGACCCAATTGCCATGCGTTGTTAATGGCCAAGACTATTTCTTGGGCAAAGCGATGAAATCATAGAACCATAGTGACACTTATCATTTGTTAATAGACTTCTCGGGTATTCCAGCACATAACATTGGCTGGTACAATGGGGTCCCTCTTCTTCAGTATCTCATGTTTAACCTTCAAGGTTAGTTTGAGGGGATAGCCCCTATCCAGGAACATCCCAACTAGTTTAAACAACTCATGTTTGAAGTGTCATAGTTGCTCACCAATCTAGACAACCTTACCATTTGACCTTTGATGTTGCCTTTCTTCTGATGGTAAGGGTGACAGCTATTAAAATGAAGCATAAAATTAGAGAAAGTTTCCTTTCTGTAAATATTACTTTCAAGGGTCACCCCATCATAATTTAAATGTATGTCAAGGTAATTGATTTCACTCTGGTGCCTAAAACTGGTGAATCTAAGAAAAGAAATTGTACTGTTAAGAAATTCTAGAAACTCATTGGCTTCCCACTCATCCCCTTGCCAAAGAATCAGAATATTGTCCAAACATTTGTTATAGAGCAAAATGTTGGACATAAATCTTGAGGAAAAAATAAAATTCTCCTCCCAATATAGGAGTACTAGGTTGGCAAACATGGGAGCACATTTTGTGGATACAGTCATGGATCCTAAAGGTACCCTGGAAGCTCTGCCATCTGTGCTTCCTTCCTGGTGAGTTTCTTTTTATAAGCCCTACCTGCTTTACCTTTCCCCATCCCCATCCCTGGGAGCTCTGCCATCTGTGCTTCCTTCCTGGTGAGTTTCATTGTATAAGCCCTACCTGCTTTCCCTTTCCCCATCCCCATCCCCATCCCTGGGAGCTCTGCCATCTGTGCTTCCTTCCTGGTGAGTTTCTTTTTATAAGCCCTACCTGCTTTCCCTTTCCCCATCCCTGGGAGCTCTGCCATATGTGCTTCCTTCCTGGTGAGTTTCTTTTTATAAGCCCTACCTGCTTTCCCTTTCCCCATCCCCATCCCTGGGAGCTGTGCCATCTGTGCTTCCTTCCTGGTGAGTTTCTTCTTATAAGCCCTACCTGCTTTCCCTTTCCCCATCCCCATCCCTGGGAGCTCTGCCATCTGTGCTTACTTCCAGGTGAGTTTCTTTTTATAAGCCCTACCTGCTTTTCCTTTTCCCATCCCCATCCCTGGGAGCTCTGCCATCTGTGCTTACTTCCAGGTGAGTTTCTTTTTATAAGCCGTACCTGCTTTCCCTTTCCCCATCCCCATCCCTAGGAGCTCTGCCATCTGTGCTTCCTTCCTGGTGAGTTTCTTTTTATAAGCCCTACTTGCTGTCCCTTTCCCCATCCTCATCCCTGGGAGCTCTGCCATCTGTGCTTCCTTCCTGGTGAGTTTCTTTTTGTAAGCCCTACCTGCTTTCCCTTTCCCCATCCCCATCCCTGGGAGCTCTGCCTTCTGTGCTTCCTTCCTGGTGAGTTTCTTTTTGTAAGCCCTACCTGCTTTCCCTTTCCCCATCCCTGCAAGCTCTGCCTTCTGTGCTTCCTTCCTGGTGAGTTTCTTTTTATAAGCCCTACCTGCTTCCCCTTTCCCCATCCCTGGGAGCTCTGCCTTCTGTGCTTCCTTCCTGGTGAGTTTCTTTTTATAAGCCCTACCTGCTTTCCCTTTCCCCATCCCCATCCCTGGGAGCTCTGCCTTCTGTGCTTCCTTCCTGGTGAGTTTCTTTTTGTAAGCCCTACCTGCTTTCCCTTTCCCCATCCCTGGGAGCTCTGCCTTCTGTGCTTCCTTCCTGGTGAGTTTCTTTTTATAAGCCCTACCTGCTTTCCCTTTCCCCATCCCCATCCCTGGGAGCTCTGCCTTCTGTGCTTCCTTCCTGGTGAGTTTCTTTTTGTAAGCCCTACCTGCTTTCCCTTTCCCCATCCCTGGGAGCTCTGCCTTCTGTGCTTCCTTCCTGGTGAGTTTCTTTTTATAAGCCCAACCTGCTTTCCCTTTCCCCATCCCCATCCCTGGGAGCTCTGCCATCTGTGCTTCCTTCCTGGTGAGTTTCTTTTTATAAGCCCTACCTGCTTTCCCTTTCCCCATCCCCATCCCTGGGAGCTCTGCCATCTGTGCTTCCTTCCTGGTGAGTTTCTTTTTATAAGCCCTACCTGCTTTTCCTTTTCCCCATCCCTGGGAGCTCTGCCATCTGTGCTTCCTTCCTGGTGAGTTTCTTCTTATAAGCCCTACCTGCTTTCCTTTTCCCCATCCTCAGCCGTAGGAGCTCTGCCATCTGTGCTTCCTTCCCGGTGAGTTTCTTTTTATATGCCCTACCTGCTTTCCCTTTACCCCGTCCCCATGCTCATTGACTGTATTTGGGGACAACTCTCCTGTATTGACCAAACCTCACCTTATGAAGCATAATCAATGAGCACCCTCCCTCCCAGGATGGGCATTCTCATCCCTCCCTTTTGCTCTCCGTCACCCAAGCCACTAATCAAACACAGGTGAGCTGAGCCATGGTTAGGGCTTTATCCCTTTATGCCACTTGAGCAGGGCAGCTGGGCTGTAGTTAAGGATTTATCTGTCTGCACCACTTCAGAGGCAATTTTCATTTTTAAGTTGATCTATTTAGTGATAGAGGATGGTTTTCAGCAGGAAACATTTAGTTGAAATTACACTTTTCATGAGTAAAAGCTCATTACATCTTATAAATTCTGCTATAACTGTTGGGCCACTATGAAGGATTGTGGATACCACTGTTCCCGAAGTGAGTTATCCCTGTATTTTTCCCTATTAGAGTTAGCATGAATTTACTCTCTTGAAAATTTCTGACAGTTGCAAAAACTATAAACAGAACAGTTACACAGAAGTAGAAGTTGGGTGGTTACCACACATACCCACATTGGTGTAAAATACTGCAACAGAGACCACTATTCCATAAAGTAATGAATCTTTATTGAAGAGAGAAAAAAATATTGGTGAAGACTCTGTATACACTGAAGCAGTAGAACTGCACAAAGGGCTATTTCTATTAGTCCACAAAAAAGTCTCTCAAACCAGTTTTGTTACAATCCAAAGGTGCTTTTCATCATCTTTCTTCTTTTATGACTTCCTAATGGAAAACATCTAAGCTACATCAGGGTATTCTGGAAGGTTTTCTTTTTTGTAGCACAATCCTACAAACCACAATTCCATGCCCAAACTCCCACATCATTAAGATACCGGCTTCTCTAACAGACCCAAAGCCCACCTGTAATACAATAAATGCTCATTAACTAAACCTTTCTATCTACTACAAAAATATATCGGCCTGTTTTAAAGAAGCATTAATATTTAGACTATGTACAAAATGCACTATTTATATCAATGGTATTTACTTTTATGCCTCTTCAATTTAGTGACAATTTGACATATCATATGGCAAGAACTTCCACACTATGTAATATTCACATGCGTAGATATATACTATTTATTTTGATTAAACTTGACCCAGAAGTAAGTGAAAATGAAACCTACAAGCTGAGCAAAATCTGCTGTACCCAAATTTATATAGTATATGTTGTAGAAATACATGGGGCAGGATTCACGAAGGCTTGCACGGAGTCTAAGAGTAGTGTAAGACTCCATGCAGCCTTCGCGATCCAGGAACAGCCCTAAATTCCATGTAAGAGACCAGCTAAAACGTGGATATGCTAATTACCTCACTTGCAGCCCAAAGACATGCAAATGAGGTAGATTAGCAATCCAGGAAGCCCAAAGCAGCCTGTGTAAGAGCCGTTTTAGCTGCAGAAATGTACTCAGTTGACAACTGAGTACGTTTCTGCAAAAAACACAATGGAGCCATGTCAGCTCCAAATAAAGGGTGCATATGTGTCAGGCAGCATGCCAATGGCCAAATATGTGGCCATTGGCAAGATACCCCGATGCAAATATGAAAAATAAATATTTTTTTTTTTCGGCGATGTTTAAACACAGCGCAGCCCCGCACAAACGGGCTGCGCTGTATAAAACATAAAAATGAAGGTTATAAACCCACAAATGTGCATTTTATGCAATACATGAATTTACAATGCAGGGACCAGCAAACCAAAAACAACATGGCCACCGTTTAGTGGTTGCTAAGGGGGGAAGCTGAGTCTAAGACATGTAACTAAGCATTAGTAGGCAATCTGATGTAAAGGAGTGTTAGGATACTGAATTCCACTGTCACATAGCAAATGAGCACATTCTGAGTAGTGTAAGAGATACATAAGGGGGAGGAATAGAGTAGGAGATAGGTGACATCACAGGGGGGAATGGCAGAAAGAAATGCATTTCATTGGAGGTCAGTGTTACATGACAGATGTCAGACACATATCATGGAAAGAGGAGTGCCACAACATAAGCATGGGAAAGTCAAGAAATGGAAGGTGTACACTGTTGCTTACACCAAAGTTTCTTACTAGGCGTGCATGCGCACGTGTGCGCACCATGAAGCGCGAGTAGGGCAGTGTGCACGCGTGTAAGGCAGACTGAGCATGTAAGAGCCTGTTGGCAGACTTGTAAGACTGTTTGCGCTGGTGTGCACGCGTTTTAATCTTATAAGCAGATTCTGAACCGTGTAAGCATGTGTGCGTGCGTGTAAGCCACTGTGAGCGTGTGTCTGCTGGTATGCGCGTTGCTCCCCCCTGAGGAAACAGAAAGGAAAAAGGAAGCAACAGAATTAGTAGGAAGTTAGCAGGGAATACTGCTGGAGCTAGCAGGTGAAAACAATTAGAACCAGGCAATTACACAGGCAGAATAGTAGCTCAGCCAAGCACTTAAAACTCTGCAAACAGCAGTGCAGGATGTTTCTCTCAAGAAACACTGCAAGACAGGAGTAAGCTATTAGAAGTGAAAACTGAAAAAGCTGAACTCAGAGCAGAAATGATAGGGGCTGCCATAGCTGTCATAAGGAGACATAGGCTACTTGCTGAGGGTGGTGACAATGCAAATGGTGCCAGACAACCCACAGTGAGGAGACGGAGAAGAGTGTACAGGCCCAGGGTCACCTACCACGGGTTACATGAGCTGGAGATAGTAGAGCGCTATAGAGTGGACAGAGACCTCCTGCAGCAAATTGTCGAGCTGTGCAGGCCACGCCTCACACACAGAACCAACAGAGGGGAACCCATCCCCAGTGGAAACCAAGGTATGTGTTGGCATAAGAATACTAGCAACAGGTACCTTCCAGAGACCAACTGGTGATATGATGGGGATATCACAGGCATCAGCCTTCAGGGTACTGCACCAGTTCCTGGATGCCATGTCAGCACATGTCGGTGATCATGTATATTTCCCCAATGCCCATGAGGTATTGGCCAGCAATATGCATCTCTTCCAGCAAATAGTGGAATACTCTGAGGTAGTGGGTGCAATAGACTGCACGCACATACGCATCAAAGCACCAGCCAGTGAGCGGGGTAGGGCCTACATTAACCGCAAGGGCTTCCCCTCCATCAACTGCCAGGTTGTGTGTGATGCCCAGGGCATAATAATGAATGTGTGTGCTGGCTGCCCTGGGAGCTACCATGATTCCCATACCTGGCATTTGACGCAGCTGTACCAGACATTTGCCAATGGGGACATCCCACATGGACACCTAGTGGGGGATGCAGGTTATGCACTGGAGCCATGGCTGATGACACCCATCAGAAACGCACACACACCTGAACAGGAACGCCATAATGAGGCACATGCACAAACACGTAATGTAATAGAGCATGTGTTTGGGCTGCTCAAGTCATGGTTCCGTGTCTGACACATCTGGTGGAGCCTTGCAGTACTCACCAACTACATGTACCCAAATTGTCATGGTATGTGCTATGCTACATAATATGATCTTGTGAAAACAGCTGCAGCAGGACCAGCATAGGGCCGGGCCAAACAGCCCCCTCCATTGCCAAGGCCATCACAGGAAGAGCGTGACTCGGAGGAGGAACAACCTGAGCCTGCCCCAGTAGGCAGAAGGAGGCGCCCAGTATGCCCTGGCCTTGGCAAAGAGGCAACGATAGCACATACACTGGCTCAGTAGGAACCCTGTGAATGATACCCTCTGACTCACTCATATAATAACAGGGATGCCTAAAATGACATAACCTGCTCTCAAACATGTACAGGGAGTGTAGTATGTGCATCCGACAGAGGCAGCCCTGCAGCTCCAACTGAGGCATGAATGCCATGTGTTAAGCAATGTAACACCATGTAGTATATGCACACTTGATGACCCTGACTAACATCCTACCCTCACCAAGCATGATGCCACAATATGACGATGAGATGATCAAGTGCAATAATTGGCTGAAGTATTGCAGTTAGTCAAAGGGGATCCAATGTGTGCCAGCCTGGGATGACATGCTGAGCATGACATGATGCTCCACCTGCTAGGTGTGGAGTGCACCTATCAGTCCAGGCCTTATGGATACTGGCAAAGGCTGCTGTTACCCACAGCGTGCCCTGAATAGGTAAGGCTCAAAACACAATCCCACCTCCATAGGCATCACAAGGGATAAGAACCTAGATGTAATGCTACCCAATGCCAGAAGTCTAAACAGCAAGATGCATGCAGTCTAAACTCCCCCAGTATGGAGAATGCTGATATCTGTCCTGTAATAGAAAACTGGGTCAAGGCTCACAACAGCACCGTAACACTACCAGGTTACACCTCATACTGTGCTGTACAGCCTCAAAACATGGAACAAGCTACAAAAGGAGGGTGACTATCAATAATTGTCAAGGATAACCACACCCCCATGTTGGTACCACAACAAGAAGCAGCATGGACTAGCCATGGTCAAGTAACAGTGGCTAAAACTGCCTCCCAGTTTATAGCTTGCTACAGACTACCATCCTAACACCAGGAACTGCACCTGGCCTATGTTGGAATACATGAATATATCAAGCCCTCCAAACCACATTATATTGTGTGACTGAAAATACCCAGACATAGACTGGGAGAATTATACTAGCTCCAACACTGTAGGACAAAAGTTCCTAGAATCCATAAACCAAAATGCCCAGGAACAACGTACCACTCCCACAAGAGGGGTAAGCATACTGGATGTGATAATCAGCAACATGGGTACTGGATGGCAAGATGAGAAGTGTATCCCTCATTGGTAAGACCAGACCATAGAGTAATCACACTGGATATACACATCCTGACCACAGTCCCTGGCCAGAAAACCACAGTGAAAAACATGTGTAAAGCAAAAGTTGCACTCCTCCAAACTGATGTGGAATCCATTAAAGGCCTTGTGCAGGTGCAAAATATGGGCCACACCTCAGAACCTGTTATACAGGCATTCCATGAACACTGCCAGGAATGCTTGGATTATGCAATCCCAAATAAAACCAATACACAATGCCATACATTCAGGCATCTGGCATGGTAGACTCCAGTCATTACCAAACCATGCAAGAGAATGAGGAAGCTACTACATGATACAGCAAACATAAAAAGGGAAGTAATCACTGATCAGTAGTATGGCAATAAAATATGTCCACACATACAATTCACTAAGGCCAGCTACAACAAGTTGAATCTGTGAATCTTGAGGCAATGTTATACCTGCCCCAAGTACACAGACAACCCTGACCTCCCCCCAAGAAATAGAAATATATGTGAGAGATGCAACCATTTATCCAAACCGGAGGCTGAGCTCCCTCAACTCAGTACTGTCAAAACTAGTCAGGAGGAGAAGGTAACCACACACACCACAAACCCAGTCCCACATACACCTATCACAACTGCAAACCAAAGACATAAACACAGAAAAACATTCCCAGAGGCCCTAATTACAAACACACCACACCAACAGAGGCCTCCAAAGCAGACACCCAAGCAACCACAACCTCCAAACATAGCACATGCAACACATAGTACACAAAGCTGGTGTGCCAAACAGTCACAGGCCAGAAGGAGAAACAACATGCCTGATACAGTTGTAATAGGTGACTCCATAGACAGACACACTGCTGTCCTGCTCAGCAGACTGAACAAGGGAAAGGGTACAGTAAGCTGTCTGTAGGCTGATACAATATGCCACAAAACACAAGTACGCAGGTCACCCCAAAGCAAGTAGAAATATGATGCAGTCATTGTCCATGCTGGCGTGAATGACCTGAGATGTACCTGCCTGGACTACATGAAAAGAGACATAGATGAGCTCTCCGATTATGTAGTCCAGGCCGGTATGACACTGACTGTTTGCAGCATCCTACCCTCACCAAGAATGATGCTACAGTTCAAACACATAATGATCAGCTTTAACAAGTGGCAGTAGTACTGGTGTCATTCCAAGGGGATCCAATGTCCGTCTGCTTGGGATGTCATGCTTGACAAGTCACGCTGCTGTTCCAGGGATGGCTTGCACGTGTTACCCCTTTCGTAGGCAAGGCTGAAAAGACTAACCCGCCACCCTAGAAAACATAAGTGGAAAGAAACAGAAGGGTAATGCTGACCAATGCCAGACATGTAAACCTCAATATGCATGCTCCCAAGGCCCTCCCCAGTATGGAGAACATTAATGTCCGTGCAGTGACAGAAACCTGCAGCAAGCCTCCTGACAGCACACCAGCACTACCAGGTTATACCTCATATCATGTGTTATGGCCCCAAAACCTGGACCAAAACATGAAAGGAGGGGGAGTATCCATATTCAGCACAGACACCCATACGTCCAGGTAACTGACAATGCACGAAGCATCGGAGACCACCCATGTGCAATTAACCATAGGCAAAACTTCTGTACAGTCTGTAGCATGCTACAGACCACAGTCTCACACACAGGAACCCCACCCAGCCGTCCTGAAGACACTGGACAGTATGAATGTCCCACCAAATACCAAACAATGTACTCACAAATTACCACATAGGTTGTAAACCATTATGTATGAAAGGAGTAATCAGGGACCAAGGGACACATGTGGACAGTAACCTGTTATGTGACACTCACATTGCCAATGTGGCTAGGAAGACTGTCTATATTGGACACCGTATCATGAAAGGATTCACATTTACGTCAACAGAGGTCATTGTGCCCCTATACTGTTCTCTTATCAGACCCATAATCTAGTACAATGCCTCATTTGGGATGTACCTTACCTGACACCTGCAGCAGTTAGAAAGACCTCAAAGGTACCTCACCAAGAGGATAAAGGGTCTCAAATATATGTCATATGCTGCCTGGCTGTAGACACCCCAGCTGAATGCAGTCACATACTGCCTACACAGAGGCGTTGTATGCCTGTTGTACAAGGCCATGTCCAACACAGGAGTAATGGACATGCTCCACCCCAGAAAACCCAAAGCCATTGGAGCTGTGAGAGCGAGAGATGTCAACCTCAACACATAATGAAATAGGATGTGCTGGAGGGACAGATACATAACCCTGAGGCTTCCTACACCCTGGAACAGAATCCCATTCCATGTTAGGCAGAGCCCCTCACTGACACTCTTCAACAGGAATCTTGCCAAGTGGATGGATGATCGTACATGTACACTGGGGTCTTCACTGTGTCACGTCCAGACAGAGGCACAGTAAAGTAACTCATAAATGGCCATAATATTCATATAGCAAGGGGTGGCGAAAGCCACACACACTCTGGCTAGGCTTATAAATGCCCTAGGGTGGATAGCCTAGTATGAACCTATGAACCTATGAAGATACAAATTGTACAGGACACTAAGGATAATCACAAGGCTTTCTTAACTGATGGTAGGAACCTTGTTGGGAATTCACAGATATGCTCTGAATCACTCAAATATTACAAACAACATACCAAACAAACACACATATTGCCAACATCCAACCTGACAGGTGCAGTTCAAACCCCCCGCCCCAGAATGCAAAATATCTATCCCAGCAGACTGCTGGCCCCCTGACATTGCAGATGCTGAGGTAACAGCCAGCATTGACAAAGCAAAACACACAGCAGCAATGGTATGAGATGGTGTCCTGGGCTGAGTCCAACATGGACTCCAAGAAGAATGGAATGCCAAATCACACTACTGCTCAATGTCAGCCTTACCACAGGATATGTACCCAAAGAGCAGTGTACAACAACAGTGGTCCTTCTCAACAAAGGTGTTGCCTGAATGGATACTGCAAACTACCACCCCAGAATCCTGACAAGCTTGGTCTGCACAGCTATGGAAAGGATCAGCAGGTACAGCAGACATAAAGATATTGGGGACCTACTGACACCAGACCCTACCCAGTGTGGCTTTCTTAAGTGCAGATCCTGCCCCTTAATGACTGTTTCAAATGAGTCAAACATGTTTAAGGTCATTGATGAGGGCAATGTGGTCCACACAGCATAGCTGGACCTTGCAAATGCTTCCATACAATACCCACGTGTTCATTACAGATAAGCTCACCAGCTTAAATATAAACCCCCATGTCAGTAGAGGGCTTGCAAACCAGACCAAGGACAGAACTGACATGGTCAGACATGCTGCAGCCATTAAAAGGGACACATAGAAACAGACAACTGGTGCCATAGCCATGTTAGCAAGCTAATTGCAGAAAAGTGTATAGTCAACCCCTGTGGATATACAGTAAGTGCCCACCAATTACCACATAGGTGTTAACCCATTAAGTACTTAACATGTAATGAGAGACCTGGTGACACAAGTTGATAGATATCCTGCATTGGACAAGCATGTGGCTGTAGTGGTTACAGAAACCAAAAGGAACAATGGAATTTACCAACCTCTGCTTTATCACAATGATCGGGATACTGGCCAATCGACTAATGTTTCTTTAAGTACTGTTAATAATCCCATTCTACCAATTGATACTAACATTGAAGATTGTCTACATGAAAACTAACTTCAAGATAAGTTTGGTCACAACGTATAATAGGTTTGCGGGGGATCTGTGTTCTATTATCAGAAAAAATTGGTACTTCATTCAGAATAGTTCAACATTATCAAATGCACTGGGTACATATCCCTATTGTATAAGAGTA